>NC_134833.1:57454824-57762361 GCF_004210375.1 Tachypleus tridentatus
TTATTTACAATAAAATCTAATTTCCTCCCCAAAAACTTCCCGTATCATTGACATTACACGTACGTCGGTGTTAAAAAACAAGTGATATTGTTTCATTGTCACTACTTTCAGTGGTCACGATATTAAATAATTGAGATATATGTAGTGGGATGATCTGCTGTACGATCTAGCTATGTTTATACCGTCAGCATCTTCTAAACTGTTGTGTTTTATATAGACTATTTTCAAGATACATCTAACATCTAGTATCTCATATACTTCTAGCCTGTAGGGTCTGACAGATACTAATGCCAGCATAAATTTCACCTGTAGTGCCTTATAGAGACTAATGTCAGCATACTTTTAAACTGTAGTGTTTAATATAGACAAATGTCAGTATACTTCTAGCTTCTAGTGTCTGATAGAAACTAATATCAGCATACTTCTAAATTTTGCGTCTCATATAGACGCCAATATACTTCTATATTGTGTTTCATATAGAGTAAAGTCAACATAAATCTAACCTGTAGTGTATCATATAGATTTATGTCACCATACTTCTAATTTGTTGTGTTTCATATAGACTAATGTCAACATACTTCTGAGCTGTAGTGTCTCAAATAAACTACTCAGCATACTTCTCACCAGTAGTGTCTCATATAGACAAATATCAGTATACGTCTAAACTTCTAGTGTATCATATAGACTAATATCAGCATACTTCTAACCAGCAGTGCCTCATACAGACTAATGCCACACATATTCTAAACTTCAGCCTCATACAGACTAACGTTAGCATAATTCTAGCCTGTAATGTCTCATATGAACTAATGTTTCACATAATGTCACCATTCATCTGAACTGTTGTGTTTCATATAGACTATTATCATTATAATTCTAGCATATAATGTCTCATACAGATTCATGTCAGCATACTTCTAACCTAAAGTGTTTCATATGGCTTTATGTCAGCATACTTCTAAAATGATGTGCTTCATATAGATTGTCAATACACTTCTAAACTCTTTTCATATTTAGTAATGTCAGCATATATCTAACCTGTAATGTCTCATATAGATTTATGTCAGCATACTTCTACATTGTTGTTTAATATAAACTAAGATCAACATACATTTAAACTTTAGTGTGTCAAATAAACTAATTTCAGCATACTTCTAACCTGTATTGTCTCATACGGATTATTGTGAGCATACTTTTAAATTGATATGTCAAATAAATTGTTTAGTGTGTCAAATAAACTAATGTCAATATACCTCTTACCTGTAGTGTCTCGTATAGATTTATGTTAATATACTTCTAAATTATGGTGTTTAATATAGACTAATATCAGCATACTTCTGAGTTGTAGTGCTTCATACAAACCAATGCCAGCACTCATCTCAACTGTAATGTTACATATAGACTAATATCTGAATACTTCTAAAGTGTGTGTCTGATATGAACTAATGTCAGCATACTTCTAACCTGTATTGTTTCATATCGACTAATGTCAGTGAACTTCTAACCTGTAGTGTCTCATTCAGATTTATGTCATCATTCTTCTAAATTGTTCTTTCATATAAACTGATATCAGCATACTTCTAATATCTGGTACCTCATTTCAACTCATGTTAGTTAATTTTTAAACCGTAGCCCCTTATATATAGATTAATGTCGGTGTACTTATGAACTATTGAGTTTCACACAGACTAATCTCAGCATACTTCTCAGCTAAACCGTTTCATATAAACTAATGCCACCATACTTTTAGCCTCTAGAGTCTTATATAGACTAATGACAGTATACTTCTTAATAGTTGTGTCTCATATACAGCAATTTCCAAATACATCTAAGCTGTAGTGTCTCATATAGACTAATGTCAATATTCCTCTAAGCTGTGTTTCATATACGCTAATCTCAGCACATATCTATAGTGTAGTGTTTCATATACAGTAATGTCAGTATACTTCTAACCTGTAATGTTTTATATATAGTAATGTCAATATACTTCTAACCTGTAATGTTTTATATATAGTAATGTCAATATACTTCTAACCTGTAATGTTTTATATATAGTAATGTCAATATACTTCTAACCTGTAATGTTTTATATATAGTAATGTCAATGTACTTCTAACCTGTAATGTTTTATATATAGTAATGTCAATATACTTCTAACCTGTAATGTTTTATATATAGTAATGTCAATATACTTCTAACCTGTAATGTTTTATATATAGTAATGTCAATATACTTCTAACCTGTAATGTTTTATATATAGTAATGTCAATATACTTCTAACCTGTAATGTTTTATATATAGTAATGTCAATATACTTCTAACCTGTAATGTTTTATATATAGTAATGTCAATATACTTCTAACCTGTAATGTTTTATATATAGTAATGTCAATATACTTCTAACCTGTAATGTTTTATATATAGTAATGTCAATATACTTCTAACCTGTAATGTTTTATATATAGTAATGTCAATATACTTCTAAACTGTTGTGTTTCATATAGACTAATGTCACCATACTTCTAATCTGCAATGTCTCATATAGAGTAATGTCAGCATACATCCAAACTGTAGTGTCTCATAAACTAATTTCAACACTCTTTTAACGTGTAGTCTCATACATAGACTAATGTAGGATACTTCGAAACTGTTGTGTTTCATATAGACTAATGCCAGCATACTCTGATCTCTAGTGCTTTATATAGACTTATGTCAGCATACTCTAAACTTTGGTGTCTCAAATAGATTTATGTCAATATAATCTAATCTCTAGTGCTTTATATAGACTTATGTCAGCATACACTAAAGTTTAGTGTCTCAAATAAACTAATGTCAGCACACTTCTCACCAGTAGTATTTGATACAGACTAATGTCAACATATTCTAATCTGTAGTGTCTCATATAGACTAATGTCAGTATACCCCTAATCTATAGTGTCTCATGTAGACTAATGTCAGCATGCTTGTAACCTGTAGTGCCTTATATATATTAATGTCAGCACACGTATACACTTGTGTCTCATTCAGACTAACGTTAGCAGATTTCTAGTCTGTAATGTCTTATATAAACTAATGTTTCATATAGTGTCAGCTTACGTCTAAACTTTTGTTTCTCATATAGACTAATGTTAGTAAGCTTCTAAAACGTAATGCCTCAAATATATTAATATCAGCATATATCTAAACTGCAATCTCATGTAGACTAATATCAGCATACTTTTAGCCTGCAGTGTCTCATATAGACTAGTGTAAGCATAATTCTAAACTGTTTCATCATACAGATCTATGCACGTATACTTCTAAATTGTTGCGTCTCATATAAAATAATGTCACCATACCTCAGTTTTTGTTTTGTTGAGAGTAATGTGAAGATACATCTAACCTGTAGGGCCTTACATATACTAATGTCAGTATACCTCTTGACTTGTCTCTCATACAGACTAACGTTAGAATACTTCTAACTTGTAATGTTTTATACAAACTAGTGTTTCATATAATGTCAGCATATATCTAAGCTGTTGTGTCTCATATAGAGTAATGTTAGTATACTTCTAACCTGTAGTGTTTTATATAAACTTATGTCTTAGACTCGTCATCAAGAATGTCAGCATACTTCTAATCTGTAATGTCTCAAATAATCTAGTATCAGCATACTTCTTACCTCCAGCGTCTCATATAGACTAAAGTCAATAAACTTCTCAACTCTGTTTTATATAGAGCAATATCAGCATACATCTAAGCTGTAGTGTTTCATATAGATTTATGTCAACACACTTCTGAATTGTTGTATTTCTAGTAAACTAATCTCAGTATACATCTAATCTATAGTGTCTAGCATACTTCTAACGTGTAGTGTCTCGTATAAACTAGTGTTTCATATAATATCTGCACACATCTAAACTCTTGTGTTATTTAGACTAATGTCAATATACTTCTAACCTGTAGTGTCTGATATAGATTTATGTAAGCAAAATTCTCAAATGTAGTGTCTCAAATAACCTAATGTCAGCACTTCTAAAACTTTTGTGTTCATATATAGACTAATGTCATCATATTTCTAAGCTGTAGTGTTTCATATAAACTAATGCCAGCACACATCTAAACTGTATTGTTTGATATAGACTAATGTCAGCATACTTCTAACCTCCAGTGTATCATATATATTTATGTTATAGACTAAACCTGAATGTCTTTAAAATAACGTCAGCATTGATAAGATAGTCTTAACAAGCCATTTGTTTTAAAACAGTGAGTAATACAACCTGATATTTACCAGCTTATTTTTTCTGACTGCCGCTCTTATTACGCATACACAGCTTAAAAAGTGCGGTGTATATTACGATATAACGTGAAATAAAACTGGCTTAGTATTTCTTTCCTTCATGCTGGATGTTCTAAAAACACGTATCATACACTTTATTTATAGAATAATATACGTAATGTGGTTGATGGTCGATGTCTTTCGCACGACTTCTTTTGGGCCCAAGTTTATGAGAAGGTGTAATTAAAACTGTGGTAAGTGATACATCACGCACCTTACGCAACCAAAGAAAGATGGGGAACAAGCGTTATCTATGTCACATTTTTGTTGGTAGTAATCACTCACGTTCAAGCTAGCTACGTCAGAGCATAATAAGTGCGTGTATTATGACTCTGGAAAATTAAAATATATACCATGTTCGAGATAATTCACTCCCTTTTAAAAACTTTACCCCCAGTGGCACAACTGTATGTCTGCAGACGTACAACGCTAGAAACCGTGTTTTCATACCCTTAGTGGTAGAGCAGAGACAGTCTATTGTGTAGCTCAGTGCTTAGGTACAAACAAACTGAAAAACTATACAGCCAGATTATTTTTTCAACAGTAAGATTGGTTATTCATGAATGTATATTGTAACATACATGCTTGTCTTCTCCTATAACGACGTCAAAATACCATGTTAAAAATATTATATTTTACATAATATTAACGGAGAACCCGCAGTCTTATAATGAATATAATCAATTATTCAGGAAAGGTAAGTTTCAAACGGTGGAAATAAGGCATATGATTAGTGTACCTACGGTTCTCCTTATGTTTAATTTCACCTTTTTTAACTATTTATGTCAAAAACTACGCGTCCAGTTTCCTGTTTGATGGACGGATTTATTTATGAGTGTGCATCGAACTACACAATGTGTTTTTTGTGCCCACATGTGCTGTCGAAACCTGACGTTTAACATTATAACCACACAGAACCATCGGTGAGCAACTGGGACATCATTCATGGATATTCTTTGTTTAACAATAAACTAGTTCTTTGTCTTCTAGGTTTTTTATTAAATTGTAGTTTCAGTATATGTATGTGTATAACAAACCTACTTACGAATACAGCTTTATCTAAATGTAGAAACAAGTTAACTGTAATCAGTATTAGGAGTAACTAGGTAGAATGTCTTTAGTGATTTAAAACCATACCAGTGTAAGAGTTCGGGACATCTCGATTGTTCCTTTAATTAGCATAGATTGTTCTAATAATTAACATAATCATTTTAGTTTTACTTATTAGATATGCTTCTCACAATAATATTGTTAATGTATCTACTTCATGTAAAGTGATGTCACATATATATATAATAACAGTCTTAGTACGCCTAGTTACTGAGAAGATGACGTAATCATAACAAGGGAAAAATAAGACCGTCCTAGATCAAAGTTATTTGACACGGAACACCGAAGTTTATTTTGTTTTTAAAGTTGTTTTTGTTCTATATAAAGGAACAACTGTTTGTTTGTTAAGGATATCTGCTGTCCCGAATTTTGAGCCAAAATTAGTAGGTGAAGGTAAATACTCAATAGCACCCACCGCCAACGATTGGGCCACTCTAATTGAACAGCGAGATTTGACAAAGCTATTATAGCGTGCCCACGTGACACGCTAATCATCATACTTCGCCAAACCGAAGAGCAACAGAGTTACTCAATGTTAAAAAGTACTTTCAGTGAATATGTTACAATCTATGTCGTTCATGGATAAAGAGAAACGATTTGGTTTGGTTTATTTTGAATTTTGCGCAAAATTACACGAGGGCTATCTGTGCTAGCCGTCCCTAATTTAGCAGTGTAAGACTAGAGGGAAGATAGCTAGTCATCACTACCCACCACCAACTCTTGTGCTACTCTTTTACCAACGAATAGTGGGATTGACCGTCACCTATAACGCCCCTACGGCTGAAAGGACAAGCATGTTTGGTGCGACGGGAATTCGAACCTGTGACCCTCAGAGTACGAGCCGAGTGCCTTAACCACATGGGCATGCCGGGCCAAAAGAAACGGACATCAATTTCATAACCACAATTATGCAATTTCGATGTAGCGCTTCCTATCAATAATGAATGCTCAGTTTTAATTCAGAAGAACTTTGCCTCGTGCATCATGTGACAGATGAAAATTAAGCTTGCTTCGTCACATCAGCCAATTAAATGTCTTTTAACGGCATTAGTTTGGTTATCTCAGCTATATGAAAAGGGATAACACTTTTATATCAGTATTGAAATGATGAAAAGATATTCGAGTCTGACACAATCGATAGGGTGAGTTTGTTCTTGTTTCATTGTGGTAGACCAATTTTCTTTCAATTTCATCGATTTCAGCTTAGAATGCAACTACAATATAATTTTTACAGCAAGCACGTGCTTTACTCTTTAAGTTAACGTCTTCCAAAATGAAAATAATCTAAGGTATTATAAGGTGTACGTCATTACTTGTACCAGGCATTTCTAAATACCTTAACATTTAGTTAGGTACAAATTGTACAACTAGTACAGGGTTGATCCACTATCGAAAAAACAACAAGAGAAAGCTATCAGATTTAATATCGTTTTAGGCCTATGTGGATACTTAAAATTTTATATTATCGCTTGACGACCAGCAATAACTTATAAACTCACGCAATTCCCAACTTTTGTTGTATGGTTAGGCCACAAACAAATAACGAGCTCTGTAAGTTACAACGTTTGTAAGCTGGCACAAACTAGGTAAAGAAAAAATCGGTTTCGTTTGTACGACTTTTCACCGTTTCCTCATTACAGTTTGTTGGTCGAATATTTTTTCTTCTTTAATCACGCTTGGTCACGCGTAACTTGTTTGATTTCAAATTTCAAGTAATGTTAAATATTACACTTTGAATTTAGTTTGAGATATAGGAAATCATTACCCAAAATATTCGAGACAAAATGTTGCAATCCACCACATAGTTTTTCCAAACTGGGTGTTTAAATGCACATAAGAAGTTTCGGTCAGTTGGTTGGTTTTTTTGAATTTCGCACAAAGCTACTCGAGGGCTATCTGAGCTAGCCGTCCCTAATTTAGTAGTGTAAGACTAGAGGGAAGGCAGCTAGTCATCACCACCCACCGCCAACTATTGGGCTACTCTTTTACCAACGAATAGTGGAACTGATCGTCACATTATAACGTTCCCACAGCTGAAAGGGCGAGCATGTTTGGTGCGACAGGGATTCGAACCCGCGACCCTCGGATTACGAGTCGAACGCCTTAACACGCTTGGCCATGCCGGACCATGTTTTGGTCAGATATCAATCGCTTCTATCACAAGTGTTAATTAGATGTCAAGTTTGCTATTTATAAAGCAGCAGTTTATGTACTAAAATATTCTGCGCATGGAAACTAATAGTTGCATCCACGTATGACTCTTATTTGACAAACTAAAATAACTGTTTTTATCTTTAAAAATGATAAATAGTTTTCACACAAAGTGGTCAGCTAATTTAATCACATATCTTGTAAAATGAACATACCTATTCCTATCTATTTTGATTGAAACCTAAATACGCTTTCTTAGTCTCTTTAAACATTCTGACTTTGATGTTGGAAATTAATCAAACAGAAAAACGATAAAAACAGCTATATTTTCACCACTATTTCAATGGTTATTTCCCTTAATCTATAATATACATAATACATGTTAACGTTGTAAATTATTCTACAATTATCTGAACTTCGAGTGTCTTTCTATCTACAAATCTCAAGTGGAGCCTTAAATCATAAGACTTAACTTATTGGATGGTCACGCTGAGTATTAATATGTGTGCTACAAATTACAATTATTTCCTCTTTCAGTTTAATATCTACCAGTGAAATTTGCTTTTCTACCAGACTTCCTTTGTTTGCTACATGTTTTCTCATTTAGACAGACACAAGAACAGAGATTTTTTTTATTGTTTATTTCTCTTTAGTATAAGTCAGATATGAAGCTGACGACTTTAATGTGCTGAGATCTGATAGAAACATAAGACTAATGTATCCCAGAATTTGTAACAGCTGTGATAATACCCGAGATTCCACCAAATGTTCGGTCCCGTATACGCGATAGCCGTACTTCATCTTTCTCTGTTGGAAATACCCCTGTAGTCGGTACAAAGAACAAAACATTACTCTTTCAATCAACCTGGTAATCAAACACCTGTTAAACCATCGTGATCCTTTTGGTATCCTTGGTTAAAAAAAAAAAAAAAAAGCGGACATTCCAGTTACGGACATACCCTTATGTCAGTTTAGATGATCCCGAAATATAAACAACAATATCTGATTGAAATCCACAGACAAGTTCGGCTATTCGAACATAAAAGCAATATATAGTTGAAATGAATGGCAAGTTGTATTATCAGAACATAGAAACAATATCTAGTTGAAATCCACAGACTGATTGAGAAGTGTTTAAACACGGTATGTTTAATCTAATGTTTGTTTTCAACGTTTTATGTGCATATATAATCTCACTTTGAGTAACACAAAACAGCTTTATTACAAAGACTAAAGTCATAGATCGAAGTTAAACTCATTTACGTCATAAGTCATGGAACGAAGAAACTATTACTATCCAGCTAATCAATGCAAGTTAAATCAACCAACAATCGTGCTTTTCCTGTCATCTGTCGGAAGGAAAGAGAACCGCTATATATTTAAGAAACTCAAAGAAATAAATATTTTTATTCAAAAAAAGAAAATCTTTCTAATGTATTTATATTTTACTAACTGCGGAACATGTATACATTTTAGTTATTCGTGGTTTTTGTCGAGCAAAAAAGGGCTTACTTATCTTTAAGATAGGACTACAGTTTAAATATGTCTCACTAGATGGAGCCACATATCTTAAATGTTTGATTAGAAAGAAAGAAATCGATATCATTTCATCTGTAGTTCGTTAATGTATATATTTATGGTATCTGTACTTTAGTTTAAGACTTCAATCAGATTTACTATGTTACTACAAACGAGCACACAAACCATCATGTCGGTAAATTGTATTACATTAGAAAATAGAGTACTACAGATTTATTTTATTTATGGAGCGTTTTTTTTACGTACGAGTTTGCCTTACCTTAATTACTGTTCGTGAAATTCAAACTAACCTAATTACTTAGCGAAAGAATATATACGTTTGTATCTTGCACAGCTAATGTTTCATTCTTTATTACTTGTATTTAATAAACATTTCTTTCCTCTTTCATGCTTAAGAGCCCGTGAAGATGGAACAAGGTACGTTCACATTTCCATTTCCTTTATTTCCATTTCAGATAAGTCTCAAGCAAGTAAATAATAATCTTCTACTTTTCTGAAACGTGCATGTCCGACAGGTGTCAGGGCGTTTAAAACGGTGAAGGCAAATCGCATTAAAACGTTGGAAACTGACAACTTCGCTATCTCCTGTCATCCAAACGTGATTGCTTTACACGCCGAACCATGTAATGATGACGTGAAGGTTATCATTAAAATAATGAGTTTTAAAGAATTTTAATCGATAATGAGATGTGCCAATAAAAATTTATAAATGACCGTAATTAATAGGCGGGGTTATTAACAGAGCTAGATAAGATAAATTATCTCTTCTTTCTTTTACACGATTGTTGTTGTTGTTTTGAATTAAGCACAAAGCTACACAATGGGCTATCTGTGCTCTGCCCACCACTGGTATCAAAACCCGGTTTTTAGCGTTGTAAGTCCGCAGACATACCGCTGAGCCAATGGGTCACTATACAAGGTTATAACTTTCCTAAGATCCTTAAAAACACATTAAACTGTGGAATGGAAAATGTTATACATTGATGTTTGTTTGCATGAGTCGTTAAAGACTGGTTGTTACAGTGTTTTTAACCCGAAAACACATTTTTATAATCTATCTATATTTTTTTGTTATTTGTACAGATACACACAAGTTTAAATAAAAATTGTGTCAGGGTCGGGATTACCTTCTTTATCTATTACTTAAAAAGAGCTACAAAATGGGCAATCTATGCTCTCCCCAACACTGGTATCAAAACCCAATTTTTAGCATTATAAAGTCTCACACTTGCTGCTGGTGTTTGGGACGCTCGACTCACAATCTGAAGGTTGCATGTTTAAATCCTTTCATCGTACATGCACGACTTTCAGCCGTGGATGTATTATAATGTAATGGTCAATCCCACTTTTTGCTACCTAAAGGTTAACGGCAGGTTATCTTATCTATCTGAGCTTCCCATTGGTTATCTGCGCTTATGTATCGTTTCTACTTTGAAAGGGTTAAACTAGAGGGAAGGCAAGTTGTAGTTACAATGAATACATTAATTAATAGGTGGGGTTGTTATAAATTTTACATAAACATCAATAATTTCACCAAATGTTTTTGTGTGTGTTATTTCTCTGCAACTGTTCAAACAAAGACGAATATAGATAAAGATACTTACTATGATGCAACATATATTAACTCTGTCAAATAAAAGATCTATGACAAGTAAGTCTAAATTCATGGATAGGTCTACTGTGAGCTGTACAGTGTTTAAGACTGTTGCAATTTCTATTCTGTTTTATGCTAAAATGTTTCTTATGGTTTGTAAGATTGCTGTGAATTGTACTGTACTAGCAAGATTTGTGGTGTTGAGATTATACTAGCTGTACGGTGTTTTATGGTTTAAGACTGTTACGATATGTACGGTCTTTAAAGTTACAGCGAGTTATTTTTTATTTATTTTACATTAAGACTGAGCCAGCTGTACGGTGTTCAATGTTACCGTGAGTGTTTCTTTATGTTACGACTCTGTTAGCTGTACGGTGTTCAATGTTACCGTGAGTGTTTCTTTATGTTACGACTCTGTTAGCTGTACGGTGTTTAATGTTACCGCGAGTGTTTCTTTATGTTACGGCTCTGTTAGCTGTACGGTGTTTAATGTTACCGCGAATGTTTCTTTGTGTTACGACTCTGTTAGCTATATGGTGTTTAATGTTACCGCGAGTGTTTCTTTATGTTACGGCTCTGTTAGCTGTACGATGTTTAATGTTACCGCGAGTGTTTCTTTATGTTACGACTCTGTTAGCTGTACGATGTTTGATGTTACCGCGAGTGTTTCTTTATGTTACGACTCTGTTAGCTGTACGGTGTTTAATGTTACCGCGAGTGTTTCTTTACGTTACGACTCTGTTAGCTGTACGATGTTTGATGTTACTGCATATTTTGTTTTGTTTTTAATGTTAAGTCCTCCTTGACGCTGGTTTATGCTTTTGTGTTCTGAGTCTTATTGTTGGTTACAAGGATTTTAAAACCCAACTGCCACCGTCGATAAGATCTCATAATATTATATACCAGGTCTGCACGAGATACTACTAGCGGGTTAAATGTTGTGTGAGAGTTTACTTTAGCAACAGATAATTATCGTATATTGTGTTCGTGATATTATTTTGTAACTTGTTAAAACTATTTTAAGAATAAATCTGTAATAAAATTATTTTTCCATGTTACCTCTCTTACCAAGCGATCAGACACAAGGTGTTCTCTTAACAAGAAAGGGATAGTTAGGAAGTCGAATTCGACGTCTTGGTGCATTGTTTATTTATATAACACTATCTGAACAACTATTTCTAAGTTCTCGGTGGCAAGAGCACAGATAGTCACAATTCTTCGTTTACAACAAATAAATAAAAATACAGTACGCATGCGCTGCTCTACCAGCATCACGAGCACCGCTCTATTATGGCATTGTAATTTTAGACTGTTTTCAGTTACTATCATGTAAAATTTATTTTGTAACTTGTGACGTGCATAGAATATTGAAAAATGTGTAAGCTGAAATATCGGGTAGAATAAAAATTTAATGAAGGGTTCTTAAAACTTCTAGTATTTTGTTTTTACTAGGTATCGACCTACATAATAGTGTAACGTTATCATATTGACAAGTAACCCGAATTCACATGATGTAACCCTCACTATTAATACTTGTACTTTACTTATCTATAACGTACATTACTACGTGAAGTTTCGAGCTGTATCTAACGCTTAATACATATATTATAACCAACATTACAAGTATGCTTATCAGGTCAGATTTGTTCAGAGTTAAGAAAATAGCTCATTGTGTTTTTTGTTTATTTCGGGTTTTTCGTGCAAACCTACACAAGACTACTTGGGCTTATAGATTAGAGGGAAGGCAGCTAATATACAACTCTCCCACCACCATCAGCTATTGACTATTTTAATCGAACAGTCGATCAGACAACAGTAAATCTAATAATACAGCCACAGTATGATAGCCTTAAGGCCATACCCTGTCTATGCAACTTCGTATTTCCAAACCAAAGTTTGGTGGAGTAATGAATACATACGCGTATAAACAAAGATTACACTATAACAAGTCATACATAGTAGCACGCCATATGGA
Source organism: Tachypleus tridentatus (assembly GCF_004210375.1). Lineage (NCBI taxonomy): Eukaryota > Metazoa > Arthropoda > Merostomata > Xiphosura > Limulidae > Tachypleus > Tachypleus tridentatus. Next base: position 57,467,515 of record NC_134833.1, read on the forward strand.
CATTTTACTGTACAATAGCTATATATACATTTTATATATTTATCAATGATGTTCCACAAGCTGCTGCCATCTATCGTCCATTTAACGATTATAATTTAACTGGTGGACTTGACCAAATATAAAGTTACAATTCAGCAAAATATTTTAATTTTTTTTATACCTCTATTGATTAGTTTTCAATTTGAATTGAACAACTATTTTAATTAAATAAATGTGCGTTCCTTTATTTCCTTACTGGCTTCTTGTTTAGTAGCAATTTTTTTTTATTTCGTCTCAAAATAATCTTTACTATAAGAAAGAACATGAGAGTCATTGGTGACTTTCAAGAAGAGCATATTTGATAATAATTTAAATAGTACTAAAAACACAACATTGCAGTAACTAGGTTGAGCCTCGAGTAATTCTGTACACTGGTTCAGTATGGTTTATCATGCTGTAATTCTGTACTATGATCCAGTATGGCATATATTAACACAGTTCTGTACTTTAGTCCAACATAGTAAATCTTACTTCAGTTCTATACTCCATTTCAGTATGGGATACCTTACTTCAGTTATGTATTCTGGTTAAACAGAATTTTACTTCACTTCTCTACTCTGGTTCTGTGCGATATATCTTACTTCAGTGGAGTAGTATGGTTCAATACAGTTTACCTAATTTCAGTTATATATGGTTCACCTTACTTTGGTTCAATACAGTTTACCGAACTGAAGATCTATATTTTGGTTCGATGTGGTTTATTTTACATCAGTTCTGTACTCTAGTTCAGTAGAGTATCTGTTTCTATGTTCTATATAAATAAATATAAACTTTAATGTGAAAACAAAGTAATGACCAAAAAATTATATAATTATTAAACGTTAGGCTTAACAGTAATTTCTTATTAAGTATTTATTTTTAGGATACAAGTACAATGGCTAAGACTAGCGTAGGAATTAAGCATTCACAGTTTGTTAGGTGTAGTGGATGTGATGAGTGAGTTTTAGTTGAGAACACAGGACTGTAATGTACGTATAAGGAAGCTAGTAATGAAGATGTACAATTTTTATGTAGAGTTTGTAGGTTGTATAAGAAGTTGGAGGCTATCGTAACTAAGGTTGAGGCTACGGATAAGGAGAAGTGTAGAATGTAAGAAATGGTAACATGATATGAGGAGAAACTTAATATTTAACATGTAAGGGATACATCAGTTAACAATTGCTTTTAAGAAGTTAGAAAGACTACTGGTAGGGCTAAAAGTAGTGAATATAGTTATATTGAGCCTATTCTGTTGAGCAACAAATTTCAGCTTTTGGCTTCTGTAGATGTGGAACTATTGGAAGGAAAGAAAACAAGTGTCAGATAAGGATTTGGATGATAACGTGATTACAATTATAGGTGATTCCTTGACAAGACATTTTGGTAGAATAGTATGTAGGGTAAATAGAGAGAAAAGAATCAGATATTGTTACCCAGGGACACAGGTAAAGGATATAACTAACAGAGCAGGAAATACAATAAAGGGACTAGCAGAGATGTATGTAGGCTCTAATAGTGTATGGAAAGATATAGTAGAGGAGCTCATAAATAAGTACAACAGGTTGGTAAAAGCACAAAAAAAGGCCATAACTTCCTAGAATTAACTGTTGGAATAACGTTATAAGTAGGTCAATCGGGCTAAATGCTAAGCTTAGGTTAGTATGTAAGGATGAGCAGATGGGCTGCTGGGACTCTTGGTATCAGTTCAGTTAAAGAAAAATCATTTTTGGAATGGATGGTTAAGATTTAAATAGGATAATGGCTGGCTTGTTTACTAAGGCTATTAACTTAGCTGTAAAAGAAGTTTCAAACTGGGACTAGAGAGTGATGAAGGACAGGAAAACTAAATGGAAAAAGAAAAAGAGGCTGACAAAAAGTTAGCATGGGATATGAGTATAGAAGTAATTATAAAGATAGGCTTAATTGTTACTGTTGTAATGCTGAAAGTATAAAAAAATAAAACAGGTGACTTTAAACCATTAGTAGGAATGGAGGATATAGATATAATGGGAATAACTGAAACATGGTTCTGTATAGATAATTTTGATGACAGATGTTTCTTTGAAATACAGGCTTACAGGCTTTTTAATAGGGATAGAGTATTAAAGAGGGAAGAGTGGCTTAATATGTAAAATATGAGTTAAATCCTGCTTAAGTTGAGGATATCAATGTTAACAGCAAGGAGATTGAATTCATCACGGTTTCTGTTTGTGGATATAAATGGAAAGAGCTTTTGGTGGTAATTTGTTAGAGGTCACCAAATGATACTGATGAAACTAGTGAGAAACTTTACAGTGAGATTAAGATTCCAACTGTTAGTGAAGTCATAATTATGGGTGATTTTAATTTCATACATATTGATTGGAAAATTCTAGAGTCAAACCATGAGGGAGGAAGGTTTTTGAAAACTGTTCAAGATAGATGTCTTCACCAATTAGTCAGGGAACCTACTAGAAATAATACTATTTTAGATTTACTGTTAACTTTAAATATAGAAATTATTAAGAGGATAAAAACATCTAGATGAAAGTGGTCATTGTTGTATTAGGTTCAATGTTTTGCTGTATATGGAGATAAGGAATAATTATACTTTGGCAACAAATGTTGAAAGGATGTGACAAGTGTCATCCATTGTGAAATGGGCAAGTGAATTATTTCAAGACACTGATCAGATGTGGAAAATTTTTGAAGACAAATTCTTAAATATTCTAGGTAAATGTAATCCTTCTAAAAATAAAAGAGTAGTTACAATTATAAAACTAGGTTGATTTACAAAGAGCTTATGAAATAAAAATTCTAAAAAGCATCATACATTTATGAAATTTAAATTGACTGGAGACTTGGAAGATTGCAGAAGAACAAGAAAGTTGTTGGTGAAACAGGAAATTTGGATATCACAAAGGATATATGAGAAAAGGTTGGCCAAAAGTGTAAAAATTAACAGTAAGGGTTTTTTTACATACATTAAAGGTAAACAAAATGTTAGAATTGGGAGTGGAGGACCCTTGAGGGATAATAAAAGGCAAGCACTTAATGATTATGAAATGACTGGGTTATTATAATTTTGCTTTTCCTTCAGTTTTTATTGACAAAGATTTAAGCAGCATTCCACATTTGAAGAGTTAATATACAAAACAGATTAAACAAGATAACTGCATCAATTCTGAGCTTGTTAAGAAAAGGCTACTGGGCTTGATAATATTTACCCAAGGGTTTTGAAGAAGGTTTGGATTAAAGATTGGATATATGAGCCATTACAACTACTATTTTTTGTCATACCTTGAATAGTGGACAGAAACCAGAGAATTGAAAGTTAGTTAATGTAACTCCTTTCTGTCCTAGTAATTATAGACCCATTAGTTGTACATCAGTTATGGAAAAAGTTTTGGAAAGTCTGTTAAAAGATGCTTTATAAAGTAATTTAACAAAGTTTAGAATTTTATTACATAGTAAACATGGTTTCAGTAAGGAAAAGCATTGTCTCACTAATATTTTGACATTCTTTGAAAAGGTTACTTCTTATATAGGTTAGGGTAGGGGTGTAAGTTTGGTATATCTGTATTTTCAGAAAGCATTTGATGAGATTGCACATAAAAGACTTGATTTGGTTTGAATTTTGTGCAAAGCTACACGATGGCTATCTACACTAGCCGACCCTAATTTTGCAGTGTAAGACTAGAGGAAAGGCAGCTAGTCATCACCACCCACAGTCAACTTTTGGGATACTTTTTTTACCAACAAATAGTGGGATTGGCCATCACATTATAACACCCCCATGGTGAAAGGGTGAGCATATTTGATGTAACAGGGATTCAGACTCATGACCCTTGGCTTACGAGTCGAGTGCCTTAACCACCTGGGGATGCTGGGCCTAAAATACTTTTAAAAATTGTCTATTTACAAATAGGGGTTAGTTTGCAAATTGGATAGAAGAGTGAAGTTCAATCAAACTAAATTAATGTCACATATAGGGTATCTCAGAGTTCAGTCTTAGGACCTTTGCTATTTTTCATTGGCATCAAGTACATAGATGAAGAAACAAATAAATTACTTTTATTTGTGGATGATATTAAGGTATTGGGTGAGAGAATGCTGCTGATTTACAAAAGGACTTAGATCATTTAGTGAGTTTACAACAGATATGTTTTATTTATGATAAATGCAATATAATGTATGTGAGTTATCATAATTTGAACTATAAGTACATTTTGGATTGTAATAATTTTAACAATGTTATGAAGAAAAAAAGGATTTTGTGCAATACTCGATCAGTTATAAAGCCATCCAAGTGTTGCTATTAATAGGGCAAGTGGGATTTTAGTTTGTATCTAAGAAAATATTAAATACAAGCATAAAGAGGCTATACTTTCATTGTACAGGTCACTGGTTAGGCCATATTTGGAACATTGTGTTCATTCTTGGGCTCCTTACCTTAAGAAAGACATTGAATTGTTGGAAATGGTTCAGAGTTGGATTACTGGAATGCTTCTTGGGATGGAGTAGTTGTCAAATGAGGAAATCCTGAAAGCTCTCAAAATGTTTTTCTTAAAAAAGGAATTAGGAGGGATCTGATTGAGCTATTAAAGTGAATTGATAGTTTTAATACATTATGTTTTTCATACTTATCAGTGAGAATAGCAGGACTAAGAAACACAAGTATAAATACTGGCAAGGTAGTTGTCATTTTTTTATTTTTCTAACAGGATGGTTAGCCTTTGAATAGGTTGCCTTTAGATGTTGCAGAGGTGGTAAATTTAAATGAGTTAAAGAAAAACCTTGATAAGTATATGAATGATAAGGGCTGGTTTTAAGATTTTTGTTTTGTTTTATAAGTTAATTTAGTTTAGAGTGTGGGACAGTCTAGATGGACCAATAGGCACCATGTTGTATAGGTTATATTAGTTCTCCTCTCTGTGTGTGTATATGCATATCCTCACATATATTGTTATGTTTTTAGCAACACCAATGTGTAATGGAAGAATCAGAACAGCAAATGTTTTTTGATCTTAAATATTTTATCAAACATGTGAACCTTTAGAATACAATTTAGCCAGCACTAATGTATTGAAAAGATCTGTTGCAATCTCTCTAATACAGCGAGATCTTCAACAGTTTAAACTAGTGTTAACATCTGATGTAATTTCATTAACTTTACTTGTCATTCATAAGTTCTCCAAAATGGTTATTTACCATCTGTTTGTTTATGTCCTTGTCCTGATGTTATGTTGAACAGCATAGTCCAAGTTTTTTGTCAAATCTGGTTGAAGAAACAGACTGCCCAGATTTCCCTAGAAAGGGACATAACCCAGATTTACCTGACATTCTGTTAAAGGGGAATAACACAGACTGTCATGAGATACTGTAGAAGAGGTATAGAAGCCTGTTCTGAGATTCTGATGAAGGATAATAAACAAACTTTCCTGAGATTCTCTTGAATGGGCATAAACAGACTTCCCTGAGGTTCTGTTAATGGTACATAACACAGACTGTCCTGAGATTCTGTTAAAGGGACATAACAGAAACTAAACTGAGAGTTTGTTAAAAGGACACAACACAGATTGCTCTGAAATTCTGTTGTTGAAATGTAGTCCCCACAGTGTTCCTTGAAGTTGTCTATAGATGGATCTACTAATGAAGAAGAGTATCTGTTTTCCTAAAATCCCATTGAAAGTGGTGAGTAGGATTTTAGGTTGTATCTAAAGAAATACTAAATAAGAAGTCTAAATTATTAAAATCTAATTGTGTAGGAAATTGGTTAGACAACACTTGGATTATTCTGTTCAGTCTTGGGTTTCTTACATCAGGAAAGACATTTAATTATTGAAAAGACCCAGAGGAGAGCTGATTGTGTTATTGGGATGGAAATGTTGTCATATGATGACATGCTAAGATCTTTGAAGTTGTTTTCTTTTAAATTAAACGAATAGTTATAGTGGATCTCACTGAATCATTTAAAATTATTTAAGGAAGTGATATTACTTATGTAACTTTTTTTTTTTGTACTGAATGGTGAGAAGGGTAGGATTACAGGACACAAATACATCTTTTGACAGGGCAGTGGTAATATATTTAGATAAAATAGCTTTATTTCTGTAACAAGATGGCTGCTCTTTGGAATGGGTTGCCCTCAGATGTGATAGATGCAGTTAATTTAAGGGTGTTTAAGGGAACATTTGATAAAGATATGAATGGTAAGGCCTGGATTTGAGTGCTTTATTTTCGCTTTAAAGTTTACTTTAGTTCATGGGGTGGCCTATATGGAGCAACAAGTCCTCAGTATATATGTTAATGTATATATAATTCCAATCTGAAAGTGTTTGTAAGGATGACGGAATTCAGTAAGAACGTATTTGTAAAGATGATGGAATTCAGTGTGAATGTATTTGTAAAGATGATTAACTCCAGTGTGAGTGTGCTTTTAAGGATAATAAACTTCAGTGTGAACATTTTTGTAAGGCTGATGCGCTCCAGTGTGAACGTGTCTGTAATGGAGTTTACTGTGAATGAAATTACTGGTCATATGTTAGATAAACGAACTGAAAGTTTGTGTAAAGTCAATGTTCTATTACATCTCACCATCTTGTTTTCGTACTTTATGGTGAGAAAGGTAGAATTACAGGACATAAAATATATCTTTCAGCAGGACAGTGGTCACATCAGCTAAGACAGCTCTATTTTTCTAACAAAGGGGTTACCCTTTGAACTAGTTGCCTTCAGATGATTAGTTGTATTTTTATTACTATTTTGCATTACGTTTTGTGTTAAAATTATTTTTCATTTTTTGAACCAGAACCGAAGTTTGTTAACTGATAGAGAAACCGAATTATTTTCTCGCTCCTACACCTAACATGACAGGAAGGTCTATGAGTTCGTGTGCACGGGTATGTGCACATTAAGTTCAGGACTGTTAAGGCCTATCGATCTTCTCGTATCGATCGTAAACCTCTCCCTATCGGCAAATGTTCTATCTTCTTACAAGATCTTTTATTCTACAATATTCTGCACTGATGGAGGTCTTTTTCCAGCGGTAATGACGCACTCAAGCAAAGTTGGTCACGTGCCCAACACGCCTTCTCGCACAATCAAACTTTAAAACTGTCTTTTTCTTTACTATAATTATTGCAGACAACGATTCATTTGTATCAGTCAATGTTATCCAAATCGAAGATGCAACTTTTTTACTGCCGCATTCTTTTTTCACATTTCTATTTTACTTAACATGTTTTGTTACATTTCGTTTTATAATGTTTACGTGTATGTCATGTTAGCATGACATGCATCGTCTATAGGTTCTCTTAAAATCACGTCCCTTCTCTATTGTTTTTTTCCTGTTACGTTACCTTCAATTGGATCGATCTATGGGTTTTCCTAAAAGCAACTATAACCCAACTAAAACACAAGTTCAAGATCCTTCAAGAAGCTACACAAAGCTGAGATTAATTGATAAATCCTTCTTTCGAGACATGTAATATTAATTAAACGACAAAAGAATATTGGGTAAGGCAAAGTTGAAGTCATATACGACAGATGGTAGCACTGCTGTCTATTTCGTTTAGGAATAAGAAATTTTTTTCGAAGCTAAGATCAATGCTATAGAAAGAATATTGAAATACCACCAAGAAATTGTAAAATATTGCTCATATCGTGGCTTTTCTCATCGTATTATAGTATAAAAACGATTATATACACTGGACACTAGCGTTCTTACTTAAAGTACACTTGACAATTAATTTCAGTGCTTTAAAAATTATATCAGATATTTGACAACAGTTTTAGCAACGTTTCTTGTTATTTTCAGTTAACGGTTTTATACAGTAATTTACTTTTTCACACTATCCAACAGAATTACTTCAAGACCCTAGTCAGCTGAAGGAGGTACAACGCTAAAACCCGGGGTTCGATTTCCCACAATGGACAAAGAGTATTGTGTAGTTTTGTACTGAATCAACCAAAAAACTTTACTTAATTACGGTTTAAAAATTTCACTGTTACACAACAAGACAGCTTGTAATTAGTATTTATCTGTTCTTTGCTTAAGAAAAGAAGCACACAGGTAAGCAAGTAAAACCTAGCGTGGTTGCTGTGAAATAGCGCATTTAAAAGGAAAGTTTGAACTATGCACAACAAAACTCTATAAAAGCTGGCTTTAGAAAGGTGCTAATTACTAGAAAAATACAAAAGAAAGTACTTGTATCATGATTAAACATGACAATGTGACCAATGGGCGTGAACTCTACTAGCTGGAAAACTGAGTCAGCTAATCTATTGAGACTCCGCCTCGTTCTCATTACAATATTGTTACTGCTCTCCCATCTGGAATATGGTCGTGCTAGTCACGTCAATACTTATTCAGTTGAAAGTTATTGTACTTCGTAGTTTAAAGTAGAGAAAGTAAAAATGTGTGTCTGTCAGCGAGGGTACATGTGTGGAAGTAACGTGAAGTATTCAGATCTAATCACTTCTCGAGGATACATACACAAGGGACACGTGAGAAATTTGACAACAGTGCATAAGTGTCCTTGTAAGGATTTGTTCCATATTGCCAATAATCTGAGAAGAAATTATAGACATTTAGCCAATAATAAAATATCTAGTTCGTCTAGGCATTACTAGTACTAATGCCTCACAAATTTTATTTGCATTACATTTACAAATACACAGTGTCGTACCTGTACCGTATCCAAAGTACATAAGAATTTGCTTGTTTTTTATCCCTTCTATTTTACTTGCTTATTCTTACAGCATAACTTCTTACTTGTAGCGTGTCCATAGCTGAACAAGAGGCAAAACTTGACATTTTTCTGTTTCCATTCTCAGAAAATGTCTCATTTATTGGTTATGACAACATTTTACGCATTCTCTTGATATTCAACGATGTTATAATACTAATATTAATTTTATCAGTTAGAATTCATTATCTCCAGAAGAATAGATAACGTTATCACAATGCATGAGATCTCTCAACTGCTGGAAGAACAGATAACGTGCTTTTATCGTAGGGAGTTTTTTATCGTTTAGAAGAATATATAACGTTGTTATATTGTAGGAAATATCTTAACGGTAGGAAGAATAGATAACGTTGGTGTATTGTAAGAAATATCTTAACGGTAGGAAGAATAGATGATGTTCTTGTTTTATAGGAAATATCTTAACGGCTAATAGAATAGATAACGCGGCTTTATTCTAGGGATTTTTTTTCAGCTGAAATAGTAAATAATCGTTTAACTCTGTATCATACTATGTTATAGAGATTCCAACATTTTGGATCTCCTATGTAACTGAACCCTCACACTCACTGAAGTTTTCTAATCTTATGATTCGATATATAGGAAGCCAATTATTTTCTTTAACGTCTCTGTTTCGTTACTTTGCTTAATGAACGTGGTAGGTGAGTTATTAACGATAGCAGCAACATAGTTTGAAAATGAGGCCTTATTTTGTTAGCTGAAACTAAGGCCAGTGATGTCTTCAATTCTCAAGACTCTAGAAAATGTCGTTAACGTCATCAGTGGTTTTCATTTAACCTTAAATCATTATAATATGACGAAAAGTCGATATGACTATGGAACAAAATTAAAACTTGGATTCTTCGGTGAAATGTTTACTTTTTGTTTCATTTGTAACATTTCAATCAAATAATATTGACAAGTTAGACTTCAGAAAGTTATATCAAACATGTATTAGGCCAAAACAAATCTGTTCCAGTTACCTCTAACACTCGATAGAACTATGTGCTTTTTAAAAACACTGACATTTAAAGTGATTTATCTTCTTCCTATCTTCTGTGATCGTTACAGTTTGTTGGGTTACCAGACCCAGAAAACTGAGTAAAGCGTAACAAATATCGTCTGAAAAAGGTTTTGTTTTCACTGAAGAAAGTCCTTCACTATATATGCCCTTTAATATGTGAGTCGTCTACTACATACGTTCATTGATATGTGATGTCCTCCACTATATACGTCCATTAATATGTGTCCTCCACTACATACGTTCATTAATACGACAGTTCCCCAGTATATACGTCCATTAATATGTGAGTATGCAAGTTCTCCAACGTCAAGATAGAACATTGTTTTCTAAACTCAATTAAATTGTATGTACTTCATAAATCAGAAAAAAAAAGAAGAATCCGCCATTTAAACGAGGATATTTTACGGAGGACAAAAATTAGTCCAAGAAGCTACTCGCTTAATTATGCAATCCAAGAGAACGATATCATAACGTTGATTGTAACAGTGTCTAATTTATTAGTCTTTATATGAACTGTATTCTGTAAGCTGCCCTTTGTTAATATTCCAATATACCAGAAACCCAGTTGCTTCTATAAATGTCAGAAGACTGGCCCACTTATTACTTCTTGAGAAGGGAAAACTCGAAAATATCATTCCTTCCAACCCTGAATGAAAAGACGTCCTCCATATAAAACTGCAAGAAAGATTAGAAAAATAACGTACAGAAACGACAAAGTTTCACAATATAAGTATCTCTAGCTATACATCAAAGTCACATATTTAACGAGACCTGAAGAGCATTGAATGTCAAGTATCTTCTATAAAGCCAATACCTCGAAAGTAAACACAAAATCTGCATAACTATATTTTACCGTGAACTGTCTCATCTGCAGTGATAAATTCTTGCCAAAATTCCCTATGATTCAAGCAGACAGACATGTGCTGTTTGGTTCAGTGTAGATAAAGCAACATATTCTAGAAGTCTGTGATGGAAGAGCTGTTGGCAACCTTCTCTATGTTATTTTCTTTTTGCATCTTTGCTGAGCATCACGTTTGCTAATATTGGCTTGCTAGCTTCCTATGCAGCAATTTCGATTCCATTTTAACATTCTATTGCAACTACCTACCAGCACGTGAAGTAATTAATACAACCTGGGACACGAAATCAGACGGAAACACGCCTCTTTCTAGCTGTTAGGAAAATTTTATAATCCATGTCTCTTAGTTTTGAAACTTGTCATTCAGCAACAAAAATATCTGCGCACACTTTTACTCATTTCGTAGTGAACTACACGAATAATAGTTTGTAGTTAACTGTTTTAAGAATTAAAAACCTCCTCACTTACAGCTGAGCCATTGGGGGATATACGAATAAACAGCATATACAGAAATAAAAGTTATAAACAATGTTTTCTATTGAAATAATTATAAGTATAATTTTATAGAAGCTTTTATTAAAGTATTAATAATATATACGTATTTAATCAATACATATAATTTAGTTACCTCTGTGAGGTTTGGCGCCGATAGCCTAGTTGCTTTGCACCATAAAACACCAAACCAACTGTGAGGTTTATTAAATAATAAATCTTACTTGCTTTGTTCCGCTTAGCCTCGTTGTTCTCTCTTTACTAGAACCTGAAGGACTGTAACGTAACAACATTAAGCGTAACTTCTATTACTAAACAATCATCATTAAAAGGGAAAATTAAGTCTAAAAAACGCAAAAGTGATCCACCAGAACAACTATTCCTTGAGACGCTCATCACATCGAAATCTATCTTTAAAAACTCCATTACTTTTCTTCTTGAAATGCGAACATTAATAGGCGTAACCAAGTGAAGTGTTCACCTCCATTAGGCGTATTTCAAATAATGCGTCTTATTTCAGTATTAGGCCCAGCATGGCCAGATGGTTAAGGCACTCATAATCTGACGGTCGCGGGTTCGAATTCCCGTCGCACCAACCACGCTCGCCCTTTCAGCCGTGGGGGCGTTATATAGTGATGGTCAATTCCTATTCGTTGGTAAGATGGCGGTAAGTGATGAACTTGCTGCTTTCCCTCTAGTCTTACACTGCTAAATTAGGGACGGCTAGCGCAGATAGCCTTCGAGTAGCTTTGCGCGAAATTCAAAACAACCAACAACTAGCCCCCCGATAGTACAGCGGTATGTCTCCGGATTTACAATGCTAAAATCAGGGGTTCGATTCCCCTCGGTGGGCTGAGCAGATGGCCCTTTGTGTGGCTTTGCTATACGAAAAACAAACCAACAACTAACCTGTTAGATAATAAACAAGATATAACAGCGCAAACTGCTTTTCCCAAGAAACTATGAAATTTCAGTGTTAAAAATGGCTTAGTCTTTCAGTTGGAAAAACAACAACAAAAACTTATAATTCGATCTTCACAAATTAAATGTTATCTTAAATAGTTAACAGAGTTTGATATAAGTGTGAGTTTAAGAGCAAGAAATTTAAATTTACTACAGCTTTAATTTTTAAATCTCTAATAACAGTAGATTTTATGACTGTACATCTTATTGGTCCGTTTGGTTTAACTCTTTGACCAATTATGTGTGCCGATAATTGAATATGTTGAAAATTTATAGCATCTGATAGGCAGAAACTATAAATACATCGAAAATGGCCAGAGGCATACCCGTTTTTAAGGCTGAAGGGTTAAAATCTTAAGGCAATGACCTAAAAGGAAAAGGTTACGACCAGGGTCAACGTTATAGAGAAGGTCAATAAGTATTTCAAAACGATAGATAATCACTGGACTACTTAAATGTGTCATTATGACTTTGTGAACTTTCAATTACTGTAATTTTAGAGTTTCATGAATTATGTATGAAGGCTATTATAAGCTTACGATGATGCATCTCAGTAATATAACCTTCACTTTCTTGTCGCCCCCAGCTACTACAGCGGTATGTTTACGGATAAAAGGATAAATGTAACATTGAAGCTCAACAACGAGTATGTTACGCAGAAGAATGAATGTAACATCACCCTTAACAATCTGTACGTTCCGTCACAAGAATGAATATAACACCAAGCTTAACAATGTGTATGTTATGCCACAAGAATGTTCATGTTACGTCGCAAAAATGAATGTAACTTTAAGTTCAAAAATGTGTATGTTACATTACAAGAATAAGTATAACATCAAGCTCAACAATGTACTTATTTAGTTACAAAAATCACTGTAACATCAGCCTCAACTAAGTGTGTTTCGTCACAAGAATGAGTGTAATAGCCTGAACAATATGTATTCCATCAGAAGAATGAATGTAACATTAAGTTCAATTATATGTACGTTACAAGAATGAAAGTAATATCAAGTTTAACAATGTATATATAACGTCACAAGAATGAATGCAACATCAAGCTCAACAATGTATATGTTACACCACAAGAATGAATAAAACGCCAAGCTCAACAACGTGTATCTTACGCAAAGAATGAATGTAGCATCAAGCTGGAGTATGTGTACGTTAAGTCACAAAAATGAATGTGACATCAGCGTCATCAACGTGTACGTTACACCACAAGAATATATGAAACATAATCCTCAACAATATGTATGTTCCATCACAACAATTAATGTTACATCAGCCTCAACAGTGTGTATGTTACATCACAAAAATGAATATAACATCAAACCCAACAATTTGTATGTTACACCACAAGAATCAGTGTAACAATAATTCCAACTACGTGTATGTTACAAGAATGATTGTAATATTAAGCACAAAAATTTGTATATTACATCACAATAATATATATAAGGTCAAGCTTAACAACGTGTAACATACGTCACAAGAATGAATTTAGCATCAAGCTCAACAATGTCTATGTTATTTCACAAGAATGAATGTAACATTAATTTCCACTATGTGTATGTTACAGGAATGAATGCATCATCAAGCTTAAGAATAGGAATGTTCCGTCACAAGAATGAATGCAACATTAATTTCAACTATGTGTATGTTACAAGAATGAATGTAACATTAATTTCAACAATGCCTATGTTACGTCAGAAAAATGAATATAACATCAAGCCTAACAATGTGCATCTTATGCCACAAGACTTGTTGCAACATTGAAGCACAAGAATGTGTATATTACATCACAAGAATTAATATAACATTAACCTACGTGTAGATTACAAAAATGAATGCAACATGAAGCTGAAAAATGTGTATGTTACGCTACAAGAATGAATATAACATCAAGCCTAACCATGTGCATTTTATGCCACAAGACATATTCTAACATTGAATTTCAACAATGTGTATGTTACGCCACAATAAAATATGCAACATAAAGCTTAACAATGTGTGTCACATGAAAAGAATGAATGTAACAACTGTCTCCATAATGTGTGTGTTCCGTCACAACAATGAATATAACATTGAATTCAACTATATATATATATATATATATATATATATATATATAACACCACAAGAATGAATGCAAAAATAATCTCAACAATGTGTACGTTACATCACAAGGTTGAATATAATATCAAGTTGAAGTAAGTGTATGTTACAAGAATGAATGCAACATCAAGTTCAACAATGTGTATGTTGCGCCACAAGAATGAATAATAGCATCAGCCTCAACATGTGTATGTTCCGCCACAAGAATCAATGCAGCATCAGCCTCAACAATGTGTATCTTATATCACAAGAGTGAATGTAACATTAATTTCCACTATGTGTATGTTACGTTACAAGAATGAATGTAATATCAACATCAAGAATGTGTACATTACGTCACAAGAGTAAAAGTAACATCAAACTAAATATAGCACATGTCAGAGAAGTAATGTTAATTTCCAATCTACCGAAACAATTTAAATAATAGAATAAATTTCGTTATGATGACAAACACCCTTCACATTTTAAGTTTCGATTTTTCGATTGTGAAACGTCTTGAAAACATGTAGATTTATTTCCTTAGATCATCGTTATCACTTGTTTTGGTAGAAAAACGCTTTTAAACGATTTCCCTCGAGTGTATCTTCATGTACAAAACAATACGCATTAGTTTTCGTTCGATACAGACGAAAAAATACAGTTTCTTCTCTCACATGATTGGTAAATACTATTTTGAAATTCAGTGGTGTGAATTATCTTCAAAGTTGATCAGTTTCATGTTTGGTTGGAGCTAATGTTTTCAAACTTATTTATTAGATTTCAACAGTTATTATAGTCTCATCATTTCTTGTTATTCATTTTCATCCAAATGTCGAACTTTTATCGACTGTCCAGTTTCATATTTTAACAGAACAAAGCACATATTTCTGTTTATTATCATTCATTTTGTCGGGCTTTCAATGATTTCCAAACATTTTCTCTGGAAAAAAAGTGTATATTTCTTTGCCACTTCCGTGAGCCAGTCCAACCAAACACAGTTACCTTTGTCGTGTACAAACGTCTTCACTTATGTTTTTATTTCATCCTTCCTGATTTTTTTTTTCATCCTGGTCTTCAATATCCGTTCCAGAATGTTCTGTTTGTAGCTGTTTCCTGTTTCAATACAGATGGAATTTTTTTTAAATTATCACTAAAATCAAGTATTTCGAACGCCATATGATCACAACATCTTTAACGTTAAAACCATATGGTCACAACATCTTTGACGTTAAAACCATGTGGTCACAACACCTTTGACGTTAAAACCATGTGGTCACAACATCTTCAACGTTAAAACCATATGTTCACAATATCTTTGACGTTAAAACCATATGGTCACAACATCTTTGACAGTTTATTTCATTATATAACACAATATTGTCTTTTAAAAGGTTTGCATGCAGTAGTTGTACGTTTTTTAATTCTATTCTCACACTAAATCATCGTGAAACGTCACATGAATAACTTCATTATATAAATTATATCATTTTGTTGTATATTTACATCTTCTTCACATTGTATCAACGTGTAACATCATGTAAATAATTTTTACTGTGTCAAAATTTCATTTTGTGGTATTTTTATTCTCTCCTAATGCTGGATCAACGTGAAATATCATAAAACATTTTCAAAAGAAAGACTTTACTTATCTTAGTGAGTTTTTAGCATTTATCTAATATGACTTCCAAAGAATCCATAGTTGTTTAGGGACCGGTCTTTTGTGTTTAATTTTTGCTGGGTGGTAATAGAAAACTACTAGTTAGTTACGTACTTTGTTATGAATTTCGATCCTAATGACACGAGAGTTATTTACGCTAGCCGTCCCTCATTTAGAAGTAAAAGACTAGAGGGAAGGCAGCTAGTCACCACAACCCACCGTCAACTCTAGATACATTCTCTCATCAACGAATAGTGGAATTGACTGTAAAATTATAACGCTCCTATAGCTTAAAAGGCGAGCACGTTTGATGCGTGGGATTTGAACCGGCGAACCACAGAATGAGAGTCGAGCACCCTAACTACATGGGCAATGTTATTAGAAAAGCGCCATTGTGTAAATAAGTACGTTTGTGTTTACTTTTAGAGTTTTAGAATTTTCCTGCAAAGGATTACTATTCCTAAACTTTCTTAGTTTTGAATTAATACACCAGGGGGAAACATTACACAATAGCACTCACCGCCAGTCTTGTGCCACACTCGTCTGAATGAAGAGTGAAATTTGACTGTTGTTATTATAATATACTAATGACGTCAAATTGTATCACGAGACCCCAAGATTCAAATACCAGTATGTATGTCAATCCATTAATATGCTAAAAATAATTATAATATTCTTTCTAGTTTATAAATGAAGAATAGATAAACCGGAGAAGAGTTACATCAAGGTGTTAAAGCAGTTACCTACGTACATTTTTACTTAATAAAGCTGTCATTTTCAGGGTTGAAAAACAAAACAATATTTATTGTTTTTAGTACGATTTGACGTATACTGTAAGTTTGTACCATTACTTAATATTAATGTATTTTTTTTATTCACCTGTACTTTCTTCGTCACAAGTGGCCCGGCAATGGCCAGGTAGTTAAGGCACTCGACTCGTAATCCGAGGGTCGCGGGTTCGAATCCCCGTCACACCAAACATGCTCGCTCTTTTAGCCGTGGGGGCGTTATTATGTGACAGTCAACCCCACTATGCGTTAGTAAAAGAGTAGCCCAAGAGCTGGCGGTGGGTGGTGATGACTTCCTTCTTGTCTTACACTGCTAAATTAGGGACGGCTAGCGCAGATTGCCCTCGTGTAGCTTTGCGCGAAATTCAAACCAAACAATCGTCACAAATATGTCGGATAAAACATTTTTATACTTTAATATTTATTGCATAGGTTTCAACAATATTTATACCTAAAAGAATAATTATAGTCTGCTGATGTCACTGAAAAATTGGTTTGTCATCTATATAATAAAGTCATGGAATTTTACGTGCATTTCAAATCTTAAAGGTTACTAATGAAACAGGTTACTCGCGTGTATCTGGTATAAGAAAAGTTTGGTTATCAATTTTTTTTTAAAATCATATTCATCAATTTGTTAATAGATAAGGATAGCTAGTTAAATCTTTTTAACCTTTCTACACTGTATAATTTGTTATGTCTCCATGCCTATTATCTTCTATGTACCACTTCTAATGGTTTAAAAACCATATTTTAGTCCTAGCTAACTCACAAAGAATTTAATTTTCACCTAATAAAAGCTAGTCCTAAACACTATACTGCAGTTTACGTATTAGCGTTAATTCTTCAATAGTAATATACAGAGGACGTTTACTTACTTAAACTAACCCAGCAAGTTGAAGCAAATAAAATGTATTTACATTCTTAAGTTAACCCTCAAGATTAATTTGGAAATAAAACAATATGATAGAACTATAAACCGATATGCTAGAACTGTAAGATAATATATTAAAATTATAAAACAATATGCATTCTCAAGACGGTTGGTATGGGTAGTAAAACTTTTAAATAAAGTACAGAACAACGTCTTTAGTTCCTCAGACAAGGGTCAGTTGCAAACTGCCTTTCTTAATATGGAGGTGGCTTAAGAAGGTCGAAACGATGTTCTGTATTTTAGTTTAATTAAAGTTTTAATACCCATGTAAATCGTCTTCAGAATACATTTTTACTTCAAATGGGTTTCTCGTCATTACTTATAAAACAATATGCTGGAATTATAATATATTTCTGATTAGATTATTGACTTGAAACAAAAACAGATTTTTATTCTGTGCTAAATGCATGAAATTCAATATCGATTTATTTTTCAAATTTATCGTAACTTTTTGTATGTTTGTGAGTTAATATTAGGAGAACCCTTATATTCACTGCACGTCGTTTCAATTATATCATAATTATAGACTTAACAGAGGTGAGGAACGGGTTTCTGTATGTTCGATACACGACCAAATCAGATATTGACTGGGTGAGTTAGTGTACGCTACCCAAACATGGTAAGTTAACGAAGACGTCCTTGAAAAACTAACTCTGTTTGTTAACATACGGTGCTATTCAGGAGACCTAGGGGGTAGTTTAATGAAAGATGACGCACCAGCTTTTCGATCGCGTATTATTTACCAATAATCCACTTAGGTCTTAGAAACCCAGTGGTATTGAAGTGAAAATAGAGATTTGAAGAGTTCAAGTTTTAAAACTTACTAAACATATTATACAGCTGCCAAATTGTTCGAGTGTAAAAGATGTGATCTGTTACTACGAAACTGAAATCCCCAGAAAACACTCAAACAAACCACAAAATCGTTTAACCTCATAAAGGAAAGAAAATTGAAGTTACACAAACTCTTATCTACGTGTCTTTGCCTGTGCTTTATTTGTGGATGGTAGAATTATTTGGTTTATTTTAGAAGTTACATGAAAACATTTCATGGGTGGCTCATCGGAAAGCTTATAACACTGAAAATCGGGTTTCGATATACGTGGTGCCTGGAGCACAAACTGTCTACTGTGTTTATTGCACTTAACAATAAACAAGCACATAAGGAATTATAAAATCTTGCATGAAAATTTAACTTCACATTATAGTAGTTATAAACTTTGGGAAATCAGTTGTGACCTATGGTTTAGAATCCTAAATCAAGGTTCGAGTTGTGATATACCTTTGGGCACTGTCTACATTATCAGGTTTATGATCGTTGTAACTGTGACAGTCAGTTTTTTTCCCTTCGACTCAGAGTAACCGTTGAGGTGCTCGCGACTGTTTGCCAGCCCTTGACAGCCAACTGTTTCGTTCATTTGTCACAAAAGTTGCTAATAAAGTTTAAAATATCAAATAATTTGAAACTTAATGTTTCTTCGTGCCAACAGCAAAAGAAAAAAAAATAGTAGTACGTATGAGCTAATTATTGAATTTTATCTCAATTTATTATGATTTGATGACCGTATTAACTTATGAGAAAGATAACAACAGCACTGTAGTAAAACAAAATGTATTTTTCTAAAAGAATTATTCAAATGTTGCATAAGTTTAAGACTATACAAAATCTCCTATGCTGACACAACAGATATTATTGGAATTATGGACGTTGTTAATGGTAAAGGTGGTTATTATTGAGAATCAATCGTTATATATACGAGGGCTGTTCAAAAAATACGCGGACCGACGTCATAAAACAAAATGTACTTTATTTAGAAGTTACAGGTCTGGGCCCCCATCAAAGTACTCTCCTCCCCAACGCACACACTTATCCCAACGGTGTTTCCACTTGTTGAAAGAGTCCTGGTACGCTTCTTTTGTAATGTCCTCCAGCTCCTTCGTCGTATTTGCATTAATCTCGGGAATCGTCTCAAATCTTCTTCCTTTCAAGGGTCTTTTGAGTTTGGAGAACAAGAAAAAATCACAAGGAGCAAAGTCAGGTGAGTAGGGGGGTGGGGAAGAACAGTGATCGAGTGTTTGGCCAAAAACTCACAAGTTCTGAGGCACAAATTTCGCAGCAACGCGGTGCATCTTCAATTTTTCGGTCAAAATCTCGTAACAAGATCCAACTGATATCCCACACTCTTTAGCAAGCTCCCTGACAGTCAGACGTCGATTTGCCCGCACCAGGGTGTTGATTTTGTCGACGTATGGGTCGTCAGTTGACGTGGAAGGACGTCCAGGACGCTCATCATCTTCAATGGACTGTCGACCATCCTTAAAATGTTCATGCCACTTGAAACATGCCGTACGCTTCATAGCAACATCACCGTAAGCCGTGTTAAGCATAGCAAAAGTTTCAGTCGCAGATTTTCCAAGTTTAACACAAATTTTCACAGCAAGTCGTTGCTACTTCAGGTCATTCATTCTGAAATCCGCCAAACGAAAAAATCGCACTTCACTTAAAACCGCGTAGCTAATACACAAATGAAGATATCTGCAATCGGGAAATGGCGTCGTAATCAGCTGATCTGTGCAAACCTAGCAACACCAAGCGGATTCCCCTGGAACCAACTGGAGCCGCGCAATTCAAACAGTCCGCGTATTTTTTCAACAGATCTCGTATATATATACATATTTTTTGTTTCTAAATTGATTTACGACATATACTAGTTGTTATTTTACCTCCGTAAAATAGCGGGTTTGTTAATACACAGATATTTTTAATTATGAAATTTATTTCCAAGTCGTCAGAACATTTGGATTTACTCATCATTAAATGGATAACACAGCTTACCCGTCGCCAGAGGGCAAAGAAACAAGTGCATGTCGAAGCATGGTGTGTATTGTTTAAAACTGGCCTCAGCCTATAACTTATATCATGAACTATTTTGCCATTAGTGTAATTGAGTTATATATAAACTATACATAACCACTAGTGAAAATGAGTGGCGTATAAACTATTCATAACCACTAGTGTAAATGAGTGGTGTATAAACTATTCATAACCACTAGTGTAAATGAATGGTGTATAAACTATTCATAACCCTTAACCATAAACAACAATCCATTTCACTCTACATTTAACTGTGCGCTTCTCTGATAAACTTAATATAAACCACTAACAACTAACCATACAATTCACGAAAAACCTCTAAAATATTCCTCTAAATCCTAATCATGTGGCACTCCTCACATAAAAAAGTAACTGAGATAAACCACTAACTGCTACCCATGTAATACTGGTTTGTCTGAACAGAATTACATGGTTAGAGGTCAGTGGTTAATTGCAAACCGTGTAATACTTTTCAGATAAACAAGTAACTTCTAATCACGTAATACCATTTAGATAAATCACTAACTGCTAACCATGTAATAAGACTCCTTAGATAAGATATATTTTATTAAAAAATCTATTTATTTTTGACATCTAATTACAGTGTTGGACTCAGAAGGTCAGACTCTTTCGAATGGTGTATTTTACCATGCCCAGTGTCTTATGGACTAATTTACTCCAATCGTGTTTAAAATAATTTCAATTTGAGGGTAAGCTGGTAAAGATTTTGACGAGTATTTGCTATTAATTTTGCGCAAAGCTACACGAGGGCTATCTGCGCTAGCTGTACCTAATGTGACAGTGTAAGACTATAGGGAGGGCAGCTAGTCATCACCACCCACCGCCAACTCTTTTACAAACGAATAGTGGAATTGACCGTATCATTATAACGCCCCAATGGCTGAAAGGGCGAGCATGTTTGGTGCGACGGGGATTCGAACCCGCGGCTCTCAGATTACGAGTCGAGTGCCTTAACCACCTGGCCATAATAAAATCAAATAGCTATGCGCTCACCCTACGCTTGGTATTGCTAGCATAAAAATGAAAACCAGATTCAAAGAACATAAAAAGTCACCTAGACACGTTTTCGAACACTGCAAGTCAAATAAACATAACATGACCACAGAAAACACTCAAATACTAAGTCAAGAAACAAACATAAATAAACGCAAAATTAAAGGAGCCTTACTTATACAACAACTCAAGCCCAAAATAAACCAATACAAAGGAACACCTTTATACCTATATTAAAAATAAATATAATTATAAATAATATAAAATTATATATTCAAACATCTAAGCACGCCCTCTACACTCCGACACTCAGTTGCACAACCCCTTTCAAACATGTGGTCAGCTTCCGGTCAGTTACCTCTTTCTTTGTGAACCTGACGATGACCGAAGAAGGTCGAAACGTTGTTCGCTCTTCTATGTAAAACATTTTCTTAACCCAAACGAGCCGTTTTTGCATATATATTTCTCTACAAGTGGGTTTCTCGACATCACTGAAAATATATCTAATACGAAGGCAAAAAAATGAACCGTAGATTAAATTTCCATAATCCCGCCTAAGAAACTTCCCGCGGCTATTGAGGGTTCCCTCTTGTTTAGTGACACATTAACATAATTTCGTATACAAAACACCATTTTTATTGTTGAACTTTTTTGAATTGAAATAAAGGTAAAGTAATTTGTAAAATTATCACTAGATAGCGTCAACACAGAAAAGTTTAGAAAATTGAAACAAGGACATATAATGAAGTACACATCAGCCTTCTTTTGAGGTGTTGAGAATAACATTTGAGCACGAGCTTCTTCCGTTTATTTGAATTTAATAACTGGATACATCGATTCAAATTTGAGCACACCAACAGAACTGTTTAGTATAAGGTATACAACTGGTAAAGTGATTCTACACTCTATTGATTCGTTAAACAACTCTTGCTATTCGATTATTACGTCTCTGGCTGTTGTACAGTTAATAATCATTTTCGTCCTTTAGGAAATAGTGAACGATTAGAAAAATACTTTTATCCTTTTATTTATTTATATATTCAAATGTCCAGAAGCAAATTTGAAATGAGGAAACATCTAAACGAAAACTTTATAAAATTTTCTTCATCCAAATATTCATACAAAAATATTTATCTTTTGAATGGATTTTAAAAGGATGACGTAAACGGTCCATATTTTTCAGTCTGTAATAATGTTTGTTTAGCAGTAGCCTGTTAATTCTACTAATAAACACAAGTTCTGGATTTGGTGGTATAAATGTAGAGGTGTAAAAAGTGTCCCCATGAAAGAACAAAATAATAAACACAAGTTATAGATTTGTTCACATTAAATGTGGAACTGTAAAGAGTATCCTTATGTAAGGAGAAAGTAATAAACACAAGCTATATATTTTTTATATATAAAATGTGGAGCCATAAATAGTGTCCCCATCAAATAACAAACTAAAACACAAATTTTAGATTTGTTCTATGAAATGTAGAGTCGTAAAAAGTGTTCCCATCAAAACACAAGATCGAAATTTGTTGATATAAAATGTGGAGCCGTAAAGCATGTCCCCATGAAAGAAAAAAACTAACAAACACAAGTTTTAAATTTGTTGGTATCAAATGTAGTAGAACCGTAAAGAGTGTCCCTATCAAAGGACAAATTAATAAACACAAGATCTAATTTTGTTGGCATAAAATGTGGAACCGTAAAGAGTGATCTCATCTAAAAACAAAGAAGTAAACATAAGTTCTAGATTTGTTGATATGAAATGTGAGCCATAAAGAATGTCCCCATCTAAGAACAAACTACTTCTAGATGTGTAGCCTTAAAGAGTGTGAAAGTTCAAACAATATTACAATTAATTTCTCTGTGTCTTACACAAGGTTTCCCTCTTACTACACAATTTTATTGTTCCTGCCACATCTTCTGTGACAAATTGTTAATGTTTAACAATGAGACCCTTAACGCTCACTTCTTATTTTCGACTATAGTTCTAAATTTAAATTAGAAATTTAACTCATTTTAAATTAGGTGTTTCATTCTGTGGCAGTATAGAATAAAATTATACCGTTGACTGATGGGTCCTGTGGAGATTTCCGCCTATCACATCTTACCGGGCTGAGTACACAACAAATCAAACCCAATTAAGATGTTGGTTTATCTAAATTTTTGTTCGCTCGCTTCTCCTGCAATGCAACTGTTCAATAACAACATTACTTCAGATCATTACCAATAAAAACGACGGTGTTTTCTCTACAAACAAGGACAGAATTGTAAGATAATGGGATAAAGCTTAACATCCGATACTTCTTTATTCTGTCAGTCATCCATAAGAATTAATATTTTTAAAACTCTTGACGAAAAAAGTAGGTTACAAAAATATGCAAAGAAAAATATCGTTCGCAGAAAAAAAAAGATAAACTAAAAATTAATCTTGGATAGAAGTATTCCTCTTGTGGTACTTTACAAGTATTCCTCATGTGGTACTTCACTTTACAAATATTTCTCTTGTGGTACTTTACACGTATTTCTCATGTGGTACTTTACTTTCTTTATGTCTTGAAAATGCTAGCAAAAGTAAAACTCTCTTTATTTGTCTGTTGTTTAAAATATAAAACTGAAGAGTTTGTTTGTTTGTTTTTGAAATTCGCACAAAGATACTCGAGGGCTATCTGTGCTAGCCGTCTCTAATTTAACAGTGTAAGACTAGAGGGAAGGCAGCTAGTCATCACCACTCACCGCCAACTCTTGGGCTACTCTTTTACCAACGAATAGTGGGATTGACTGTAATATTATAACGCCCCCACGGCTGAAAGGACGAGCATGTTTAGCGCGACGGGGTTGCGAACCCGCGACCCTCAGATTACGAGTCGCACGCCTTAACACGCTTGGCCATGCCGGGCCACTTGTATTAGAAAACAGTTTATCGTGTGTGTTTATGTCAGTACAAAGCTCTACAACAGGCTATTTGTGTTCTTCGCCCCTGTAATTTTACTACTGCCCAACTCAAGGGGGGTCATGGTTAAATTGTAAAAAGCAAGCCATAAAAGTATTTATTATACTTAATTGTCAGATGATTTTTTCTTTAAATATATTTTTATACAGTTATTTGGTAATCGTGCCTTCATTCTAAGATTCGATAATGTAATCTCATTTCGGGAGTTGTTACTATTTTATTCCAAAAGTTGCGTGACTTATTCATATAATATTTGAATAAATACAAATTTAAAAATGTTCGTTGGGTGTCTCTTGTGCAAGTATTCTAATTATATCTTTGAAAACACTCTGGATTGGTTGATTGAAAGAACTAACAGCTGAAAGAAGTTCAATAACACCTAATAATGAATTTCAATTGTCCAACACAAGAAATGCTTGAATAATTTTATTGACATGTGATTAGGTATGTGGGGGAAAAGAAAATGTTATTAGTTTACATATATCTTTTATTGGTAGCAATAAAGTAAAGGTTTAATAACTTTTAAAAAAGTGTGTTTGTTTCTAACTGAACACAAAGCTACACAACGGATTTATGTGCTCTATCAGCCACTGGAATCGAGACTCGATTTTATGCGTTGTAAGTCGGCCGGCAGACATACCACTGTGTCACTAGGAGGCCCGTTAAAATTCACCATCAAAGACTGTTTCAAACTCGAAATGATCTACAGATGTATTGAAATCATCGAACAAGTACAAACAACAAAACGGCATTGTGTGAGCTCTTCTGTTTATTTCTTCTAAATTTGTTAATACTTTTATGCTACATTAAAGGTTAGTTTCTAAGTTAAGTATATATTACGTTTTATTACAGTATAACCTTATACAATTATAAATTTTTTTTGAAACTGTATCAAACATTCATTATCTTACATCACTTCAGATTTGTTTACTGTCACAATGTGCTTTCTTACTGAGGTATTTTTACCTGTCACCACATGTGGTGTCACCTATGATACGATATAATAATTAGAGTGGATGAACATTCACTTCCTCAAAGACCTCAGCGATTAGTGATAATGGTATATTTACAACAGAACAACATTCCATTACTAAACGATTAGTGATGGTAGTATAATTATAATATAACAACATTCCCTCACTTAGTGATAAAAGATGGGTGGTATAATTGTAATATAACAACATTCTTTTACTTAGTGATTAAAGATGGTGGTATATTTATAACGGAACAACGCTTATTTACTTAGAGCGTAATGATTGTGACATATTTATAACAGTAAAAAGTTCATTCTTTTTGTGATTAGTGATGGTGGTATATTTACAACAGAAACACATTTTATATTTTAATAAAATGAAAATTGTGTACATATTAATAACTTTTTTTACTCATATTTGTAGGATAGTAGCATAAGACAATAAAATAGGCTAACGTCACCTCTTCCTTAGTTGTGTATCATACTAAAGTAAGACTTTAGAACAAGTTAACATCACCTCTTCCTTAGTTTTGTGTCATACTAAAGTAAGACCTTAGAACAGGTTAACATTACCACTTCCTTAGTTCTGTATCATACTAAACTAAGTCTTTAGAACAGGTTAACATCACCTCTTTCTTAGTTCTGTATCACACTAAACTAAGTCTTTAGAACAGGTTAACATCACCTCTTTCTTAGTTCTGTATCATACTAAAGAAGAACTGTACAACAGTTTAGTCCATCGCTGGTACAGTGGTAAGTCTGTGGATGTACAACGTTAAAATCAAGGGTTCGATTCTCCTTGGTGGACTCAGCAGATAGCCCGATGTGACTTTGCTATAAGAAATATTTATATATAACAGGTTAACACTATCCCTTCCTTAGTTCTATACGATACTAAAGTAAGACCTTAGAACACGTTAACACCACTTCTTTAGTAGTTCTGTATGATATTAAAGTTGAAGCTTAAAAAAGGTTATTACCCCTTCTCTCAAACTCTTTTCAGTAAAAAACAAACTCTTAAGACAAAGACTGTTCTCCAGTTTATCGAGGGCCGTGCTCACCAATGTTGATTGATAAAGGATGCCACGATCATTTTTCTCCCAGCGGCTAAACAATCATTTCGATAATATAGCATGGTACAGGTTGTCACGGTTAGAGGAAAAAGAACTTTCCCTATATCTTTCAGGGAAATGCTGCGTTTCTGAGAGTAATGACTGAGCTGAGGTATTTCTTTAGATTACAGTGCAAGGTTTCTTTAGCAAATTATGTCAAAACTGGTTCATCTGAGAGATTTCATTCCCGCAGATGTTTGGTGGAATCATTGTGACCCTACTTTCGCTTATAGTAGACATTATTTCGGAGATTAAACCCTTTTGTTTATGCACGTGCAAAGATACCAATATCAATAATTCGTACAACGAGTAATTTATTAAGATACAAGCCAACTTTTATAGCACCAATACATTCTTATTTGGCGAAGTTGCAATATCTCGGATACGTTAGGAAGAAACTAAAAACGGTTTTCATATAATTTTTGTTAACTTAGGTTCTAAGTTTTAGTCCGTCAATGTATGAAAAGTAGCTTGTATTTGTTCATTTTTTGCAAGATGATCGTAAAAATTGAATGATATATATTTCAAAAGGTCTTGTAGATGGCGCTAGCGTTGAATCTGTCAAAAATGTAATCAAGAAATTAGTATTCATCGACTGTAATTAGTTTTTATAGATAAATATTATAGAAATACAACAATAATTGAATATATATATTTATAAAGAAAATTAAGACACTGATAATACAAGTTACATAAAAATGTTATATTTTGATTTGCAAAATCATATACCTTATGCTGTTAATATGCGTTTCGATAAAATTCATAAAAGAGCTGGGTGTAAATGAAAATATTATTTAAATGCTGTTTTATTTTACAGTAATTAAGTTATTTGCTATTTAGGTCAGAAATATGACAAGTTTATACATATCTAAATGTAGAAAACATGGCGAGGGTATGAAGAGAGTAGAGTTGATAAAGAAACGGCGGGAAGAGTGAAGTATAAACAGAGAAGTGGAGAGGGTGTGAAGAATATAATATAAACAAAGGTAAAGAAGGTATGGATAGTATAATACAAACAGATGTGGAGAGGTGTGAAGAATATAATACAAACAAAGGTAAAGAAGGTATGGATAGTATAATACCAACAGATGTGGAGAGGTGTGAAGAATATAATATAAACAAAGGTAAAGAAGGTATGGATAGTATAATACCAACAGATGTGGAGAGGTGTGAAGAATATAATACAAACAAAGGTAAAGAAGGTATGGATAGTATAATACAAACAGATGTGGAGAGGTGTGAAGAATATAATATAAACAAAAGTAAAGAAGGTATGGATAGTATAATACAAACAGATGTGGAGAGGTGTGAAGAATATAATATAAACAAAGGTAAAGAAGGTATGGATAGTATAATACAAACAGATGTGGAGAGGTGTGAAGAACATAATATAAACAAAGGTAAAGAAGGTATGGATAGTATAATACCAACAGATGTGGAGAGGTGTGAAGAATATAATACAAACAAAGGTAAAGAAGGTATGGATAGTATAATATAAACAGATGTGGAGAGGTGGAAAGGGTGTAAAAAGTGTAATATAAACAGAGGTGGGAAAGGTGTATGTTATATATTGTAAACACGATGGTTTTACCGCTTAGGAGAAAAAGAAACAAACCTGTTACTTGAGTTCACATTAGCTTGAACCAACGTTCCATCTTTACGGTTTCGCCATTCAGTTTAGTTCTGATGAAGCCATAAGGGCAGACCCCGGTATGGCCAGGTAGTTAGGGTGGACGACCCGTAATCTGAGGGTCGCAGGTCATACCAAACGTAATCGTTCTTTCAGTCGTGGAGGTGTAATAATGTGACGATCAATCACACTATTCGTTGGTAAAAGAGTAGCCAAAGAGTTGGCGGTGGGTGGTGATGACTAGCTGCCTTACACTGCTAAATTAAGGACGACTAGCGCATATTATCTTCCTGTAGCTTTGCGCGAAATTAAAAAAAAAAAACCCGTAAGGGTAAAATGTTGGACCGAATAAACTACTTTTTAATTTAGTGTTATAGGTCATCTTTCCTCACGCTACCCCAGAACAGCAGTAATCTTTGAGAAAATATGATTAATGGAATCTTTAGTACAAAACTAAAAGTAAAGAACAAGCGTAAGATCCGGTGTTGATTTTCTTATCTTATTTTAGGTCTTACAGAAATAAATCGTAACCTTTTCTTTACCCTAAAAGTTTTTGTTTGTTTGTTTGGATTTAAGCACAAAGCTACACAATCGGCTATCTGTGCTCTGCCCACCACGGGTATCGAAACCCAGTTTCTAACGGTGCAAGTCCGCAGACATTGCTCTGTGCCATTAGGGGACGCTTCAAAAGTTTCAGGATGTCATCGCTACTGTCTTTATTAATCTATCAGTTACACGTACTTCGTCACTAGAGGTGTAAAGTCTTTACTCACAATGGATTAAGTTCTTATTTCCAATGAATGTTTCAATGTACATACAAGTTTGTATTTGGATTGATTATAATCCCCAACGTTTCAAACTGCCTATTCTTATGTTTATTTTGTGTTTAAGCACAAATATACACAACGGAATATCTGCGCTTTCACCACCACGATGCTGTTTCTAAAGAATCTAGAGTTTACACGTTAGTAAACAGACAAAGAAATCGTTACAGAACTAATGTAGCCTCATAAAATATAAGTTACACGGTGTATGTTGTATGACCATTTCTACTGGATAAGGTTGTACCACACTTGTTGTTTGTTTTGAAGTTAAGCAGAAAGCCACACAAAGGGCTATCAGTGCTTGGCCATGGGGGAAAATGTATCAAACTAATTGAGAAACTTACGCGTAAATTTAAATTTGAATATTTTTTTATTCGTAGTTACCTAATGAAAGATACAAACTGATTCACAGATAAATATGTCGCCTTCCATATTTTACATTCTAGATTTAATTAGAGCAAACTTTGACCACCCTAAAAATTGACATTCAAAGTTTCGTCTCTAATTGTTTTAAAAGTAATCCAAGATATGTGTTTATTCCAACTTCTTGGTTGGTGATAATATAAATTAAATATATATGTATATTAACATTTTTAATGTCTCAGATAATATATTAGACATAATATATAAAATAAAAGGACTTTCAAAATGGTAAAAAGTTCCTAAATAATATAAAGATTTTTCCGCTTTTAGGTTAAGAAATAACTTATGTAAAAGGACAATAGAACAAGTAGATATAATGTTTCAAGTAAGTGATACGCTTTAGGGTCTACTGGTAATGATAAACCATATCATTAATTCATCAAAACTTAAATCCAGTGCTTCTATGTTACTACAACTGAGTGTCTTAGCAAAGGAAGGAAAACACATGCTCAGTTATAATTCTAATCTGATGTTTTAGTTTCCAAGATAAACCTGGAAAGCAACTCTAAGTTTTGCCTCAAGATAATATTGATCTAGAGAGAAATATCCGATTTTGTGGAAAGTTGACGCTGTGATTGGATTCGAGGTATAACAAATCGGGTTGCATCTTGCAAACAGGTAGGCTTAGAGCAATCGAATTATCGCTTCTCACAACCACATATCTTGTTTTCGCGGTTTTTAGTCAGCGCCTTTCACAAAATGTTGTGACATGGTCACAATGACTTCGTCAACAAAGTCACGAAAACCGTATGTTTCACACGTGGCAACGTTTTCAAGAACCATTTCTACAAGGACACAGTCGTAGAAGTTGTAAATTCTATATTAGATTCATATTAAAACTAGTCAAATATTGTATGATGGCCATTATGGCTTCTGTCTTGTTTGTTTTAAAGCAAAACCACAACGGACTCTCTGCAGTGCTTACCACGGTGAATCGAACCCCATATTTTAGCGTTGTATGTCCATAAACTTACTATTTTCTTATCATAGGGACCGGAACTTGTTGGGAACTTCTTGAATATAATTTAATTCATCGTGGAAGTCAATGAAATTCTGTTTTTGTCAATACCAACTACGATTCCCCTCGGTGGTCAGCAGATAGCCGGATGTGGCTTTGCTATAAGAAAACACACACAATACCAACAACAAAAAAGTCACAAACTTTATGTTAAAAGATATATTTTTATATTGATAATTAAAAGCAGCACAACAGTAATTGTCTTGGAAGCACCTTAAATCAAGATTTTTCTGTTTAGGTATCGAGAAAATGTACTAAATTTATAACATCACCAAAATACAACCATGTTAATAAGATCAGGAGAAATTCGTTTTCGTTTTTTTCACAAAAGGGGGCGCGAGTTAACTGGCTCCGTAGTAGAGCTTTGGATTTCAGGATGGGTGAAACAAGATTGAGTCCATTTGATACCACAAATTATTCTCCACATTGTGGAAGTGTTCTAAGAAGATCAGTCGACCCTCTAGTACGGATGGTGGGTGAGTGGTAGGGTGTGAACCGCCTGGTCAGTGGCTTAATGTTAAGGATGGCCGAAGTTAGCCTTGGTATCTTTTGCCAATGATAATGAACGGATGGACTGCTAAAGATGCCCTTGTTTATAAATGTATTTGCGAGTTGCCTGCGATACTGACTTAATTATGTGTATGTATCCGCTGTGTATATGTAGATCCGATTATATGTGGCTCAGTCGTTTACAACAGAGTTTCTCAAACTAAAAGTTGTTAGAAAGAGTTAGGTTGGTGTATTAAATGAAAAATATGTTAAGATACTTGATATCTGCAGGTTTATCAGGGTATCAAATGACCCGAGGGCCTTGGATTCAAAAAGTTTGATAACCTTTTGTTTAAGCACAATAAGTCGCGCTTTATTAAAAAGGAGTTTATGAAAATCAGATTTCTGCAAAAGAAAATTAAAAGAAAAATGTGTCTGCCTGTTTGAACGCAAAAACTACGAAACGGGCTAGTTATTTAGAACGGTGTTGTTGTATTCACAGCAGGGATGAAACTATTAATCTTAGCGTTATAAGCCCTAAAACTTAGTGCTGAGCCACTGGGGTTAAAAAAAATTTCAAGTAAGTATATAGCTTAAGGTTGAATATGACAAAAAGAATTTCAGTGCACTTATTATAACCGTTGTAATAGCTTGAAGTTTCATACAAAAAAGTAATTACAGTTAGATAAAGGTACCATGGTATTCACACATCTGATTGAACGTCATACTATTGAACAGTAATGAATGTAAGAACCAATGGTACTTTTCACACCTGGTCGGGTGTCTAGATCGATCAAGCTCGTGTCAGGTTTCGGGAGAAATGATAATACGTTTTCCAGCCGCGCTCCTAGAGTCAGTGGGAGGAGATAGGAACTTGACGTTTTTACTTGCCTTTAAATACACACATCACTTTCGAAGTCTAGATCAAAGAGGAGTGTGGGGGAACTGAAAAAAAGTAAAATTTAATCTTTAGAAGAGTAGAAACATTAAATTGAAAGTGGTCGCGGTTTAAATGGATTTAACCTTAATTCATTTCTCATTTTACTCTGATTAAAAAAACAATAAATTAAAAGGAATACCTTTAAGTAAGCTTACGATTAAAAGATTTTCTCTATCTAAGATGAAATATACAGAGAGTGGACAAAAAAGTGGCCCACTTGAAAATGTTATTAATTTGTTATAACTTTTATTAGATAACAGAATTATATATAAAACTATATTTTTTTTAGAACGTACTCGACGAGATCTGTTTAAATATGATTTCAAATCCTAATTTATCACTGGCTTTTGTTAATACGTAAACGTTTCATGATTTTAGTTACATATTCTCTTTAAAAATGCTCTAGTTTCTCAGATCTTGTTATTCCAATTAGGCTAAAAATGATCAAGCAAGTTTATCTGTAATAATGGAGTCGTTAAAAGATATCTTTAAAAAAGAGAATTGATGTTTAGAAAATGCCAGGTCTGAGTTAATTGTTTTTGAATTTCGCGCATAGCTACACAAGGGATATCTGCGCTAGCCGTCCATAAGTTAGTAATGTAAGGCTAAAGGGAAGGCAGCTGATCATCACCACCTACCACCAACTCTTGAGCTACTATTTTATTAACGAATAGTGGGATTTACCGTCACTTTATAACGCCCCCACGGCTGAAAGGGCGAACACGTTTAGTGCAACAAGGATTCGAACCCGCGACCCTCAGATTACGAGTCGAGCGTCTTAACCATCTGGCCACACCGGGTCGGGCTGAGTTAAATCGATTAATTAAAGATCGCAAGCTAAACAAGAACGATTAACTTTTTGAAGTACTCAAAGAAGGATGACAGTCAATCACTTAGGAATATCTGCACAAACTCATTCAAAGCATGCCACGTGGATGTGAAGCAGTACTGAACTCCTAGGGATTGCCAACTAAATATTAACTTATCAAACTGGTTTGTGTTGTTTTGAGTTACATTTTTAAGTTCCCTTATTACAGAGTAAATTGTTTCATCATTTTGTAGGCTAATTTGAGTAAGAATATCTAAGATACCAGAGCAAGTGTACAATACTTTTAATGATAATATGTAACCATGGAAAGTTTAGGTATTTACAAAAGCCAATTTTAAACTTAGGATTTCAGATCATATTTGAACAGATCTCGTCGAATGCGTTCTAAAACACATAGTTTAACAGATTTTTCTCTTATCTAATAAACGATATAACAAATTAAAAACATTTTCAAGGAGGACTACTCTTTTTAGCACCCCTGTATAAAAGCTACTAGGTGAGTGATATGTTATAACAAATTAAGAACACTTTTCATATCCCTGTTATCTTAAAAAGAAACAAGATAGAATATTCAGGATTGAAAAAAAAATATCTGATAAACCAGGACTTGTTACAGACCTCTCTAAGTAGTTGAATTGTTGAGTTTTTTTTAGTCTTGTTGTTAAAGTGTTCCAAATGTAAAAAAAAAAAAAAAAAAATATTGATTTCCACTATATTTTGTTCTACGTTTTAACGATGTTTATAGAGAACTTCCGCATACTAGTATCCTGCTATCATTAAGATTTCATTATTATCTCTTTCTTGAAATTATCTAATCGAAGACAGAACAAAGAAAACAATATAATCGCAATATATCGTTCACTGCCTAAAATAATCTTCATAATTTACGTCACGATACATACAGAAATATTAGTTATTTTAATTGTCCGATATAGTAACACATAATCGATGCTGAACCGCCACCATAGGGCTCCTATTTTCTTTACTTTTTTACACATATTAACTGCAATGTTTCTTTTACCAGAGGCCTGGCATTGCCTGATCAACCATCTGCGGGTTGTGAGTTCGAATCCCCATTCCATTAAATCATGTTTTCCCTTTCAGCCGTCTTGGCGTTATAACGTTACAGTCAATCCCACTTTTCTTTGGTAGAAAAGTAGCTCAAGAGATGGCGGTATATGGTGAACTTGCTGCTTTCCCTCTAGTCTTACAATGCTAAATTAAGGACGATTAGCGCAGATAGCCCTCGTGTAGCTTTGCGCGAAATTCAAAACAAACAAAGACTGTTAGATAGTAATCGAGATATAACAGCGCGAGCTGCTTTTCTAACGAAACTACGAAATGAGATTCATCATCTTATGGTTGTCAGATGTACATCAGTTAAGTTTATATTTACATAAATAATACTATTGAAATAATTCAGGCATAATTGTTAACTTGACTGCTGAAGGTTGAAAACTTTGAAAATTTCGTTATGTATACATTCTTTATCTTTTCACAGAAGATGCGCTGTTATGTCATCTGATTAAGAATTTTCTGACATGTTCTCACTGAGTTCAGAATCTAATTACTCCATGTCTGACTAGTAAGATTCAGAAAGACTGGTGAATATTCATCGTGATGTCAAATTTGGTAAACTTACATTAAGGAAATGGATTTTGCAAATAATGTTGTAATATTAAGCGATAGAATTTTCATATGGAAGCAGTGTTTGGGCTAGTACTCATTGACGTGCTGATATAAAGAAAGACGTTCATATATGAACACTTTATATACGTAAACATATGTCTTTGTGCCCGTGTAAAGAAAAAATCGAATACTTATTCTACGTTTAGCTTGCAAGTGATGGGTTCGCACGTGTTGAATAAATCCTTTACATTATGTCGTCAATATTGCGCAATTTTTTCACATTCTTAGCTCAGAATATACAGCTCGCAACTAAAGCGTTGTAGAAGGCTTTGAAATTCCTAACCCAGAACGTTTTCAATTTAGTTCTAGTAACAAATAAATGAAGGTTCGTCACAACACGCACAAACCTCATCATATGTTTTTAGGCTTTGGGGAAACATTCGTTTCTAACAGTGAGACCCACAGAAACTCAAAACTGTGACATTAAAAGTAAAGGCAATAATTATAGGGCTGTTAATATGCGAATACTGACACTTAGGTGTAGAGGTTTACTCACGTTACCAAGTATGGTAACATATGATATCTATCTAGATATATACATAAACATGGACCGAGCGTGGCCAAGTGGTGAGCGAGCGATCTGTAAATTTGTGAGGATGTGGTTTACATCGAGAGAATGAATAGCGCTCCAAAATCTGGAGCTGTGGGGCCGTAACGAGGGTGACTATAAATTCCCGGTATTAATTCTTTCAAACAAGAGTAGCCCAAGAGTCATTTGTCAGTGATATTGAAACACTGAATGTCCGAAACAGTTAACCCTTAAATAGCTTGCTCATAAAAGCAACAAATGAACAAACATTTGGAGAAGATATTGTTTGTTATTAAGCACAAAAGCTACACAAAGGGCTATCTATGCTCTGCCCACCACAGGTATCGAAAACCGGTTTGTAGCAGTATAAATTCGCAGACATAACATTGTGCCACTGGAGGTGCCGTTTGTGGATAAAACACGGCTACTTGGAGGCGTACATTGGCAATAATAATAAAAAGCCACCGGTATTGATAAGTGAAAACGGTATACAGAGAGCACATATTATTGGATCGTGGGTCTGAAAGCCCTTGCAGGATATTTAAATTTGAGGAGAGAATAAAACATAAAAGTTATTTTTACATTCGGAAACTTGATGTGAATAATTTATTAGGGATGAAATCAGCGATAATAATATTAGTAAATCAGTAGCATTGCTTGAAGTAATACTTCCCTAAGGATGTGGTCAGAAACAAAAATAAAAGAAAACTTCCAAAGGGATGTAATTAAAAACAAAAATAATCGAATACTTTCATAAGAATATAATAAAAAACAACAATAATAGAATAATTCTCTTGGTATATAGTCAGAAATAACAATAATGGAATATTTCCCTAGGAATATAGTAAAAAAACAACAATAATAGAATACTTGGCTAGGGTTATAATAAAAAAACACAATAATAGAACACTTCTCTAGTAGTATAGCCAGAAAGAACAACAGTAGAATATTTCCCTAGGGACATAATAAAAAACAACAATAATGGAATACTGCCCTAGAGATATAGTCAGAAACAACAATAATAGAATACTTGCCTAGGGTTATAATAATAAAAAACAACAATAATGGAATACTTCTTTAGGAATATAGTCAAAAACAACAATAATAAAATATTCTCTTGGGAATATGATAACAAACGACAATAATAGAATGCTTTTCTAGGGATATAGTCAGAAACAATATTAATAGAATACTTCCTTTCTGTTTTGATTTATCTTCTTCCCCATTCATGTACACAATCATTTTCTCTCTGACCATGATAGAATAGTTTTAAGAATAATTCCCATAATAAAATTATTCTCCATTGTTTTTTAGTAGTGTCTACAAGGAAGCCATAAACATTAAGGATTACGACACGTGCAAATCAAAACCAATATGGGAGGTGATAACATAACAAAATATAGATTTCGACATATAGATAAACGAAATGAAATGATGCACATACAAAAAGAAACATTATAACCGAGAGGATTACCTGGGAATTAGTAAAAGCTCACTTGATAGTTGAGATGACTGATTTTTTCCTCCCATTTTCCTAGTTTTTCAATAAATTAAAATAGCAATACTTTTCTTCAGAAATATTATATTATTAGGATAAAAAATTTATTTATAAGAGTACCTATTCCTGTATCATCTCTTCTCACATGGAATATTTAAAAATTATTTTGTTTTGTTTCAAACAGTGCGACTGAAATGTGGAATACATTTGGATTACGTTTCGGAATAATCTGAATAATTTATCGATTCAACTGAAAGTTTAGTCACTTCTTAGCCTCGACATAGAGTTTTCTGTTTTCAGGTACTACCTTTGGTGGACTGAGAACAGATAGCCCATTGTGTAACTTTGTGCTGAATTTCAAACCTTATTTTATAGTACAAATTTTAGTTCATAACTGTATCGTCTCTTGACCGATTTGAGATCTACAAGTTACTGTTTTTGACTCAGGAGGTCAAAGCATTTCTATTGATGTAGTTCACCACGCCCAAGATCTTGTATATTTATTTACTCTAATCCTGCTTAAAATAATTTCAATTTAAGGGTAGGCAAGTGGAGATCCTGATGAGTATACACGCACCCCACGTTTGAAATTGTGCTAGCAATTGCTAGCGTACCAATGTACGCCTCCAAGTAGCCGTGTTTTATTCACAAACGGCACCCCCAGTGGCACAATGCTATGTCTGCGAATTTATACTGCTACAAACCGGGTTTCGATACCTGTGGTGGGCAGAGCATAGATAGCCCTTTGTGTAGCTTTTGTGCTTAATAATCTTCTATATCTGCGAAACTTCAAATTCTGTTGGTCAGAGTTTGAAGTTTCGCAGATATAGAAGATTCCATCTTGTTTTCCTTAATATTAAAAACCATAGCGTAAGAACTTGTCCTTTCCGTAATTGGCCTCACTGTAACAACAAATCACAAACTATGACCTCATGGAACCACAGTCCAAAGAAGCTACTTAGTAGGCCACACCCACTCCGACTAACAGCTTTTTTTCCAGACAAAATGTCATACCTTTTATATATTTAATGTCTCAATGTATTTTAAGTAACTGTAAGTTATGCAATGAAACACAAAGCAGACTAGATATAAAAAGTCAGGAATTTTCCGGAAAATATTCAAAATTCCAAAAGTTGGTTTTTCTGTGTGAATAATATGTAATATAAACATATTACCAATTTATTCTTCAGTTTTTAGAGGTAAGTGTGAGGATTTATAACGCTAAAAATAGTTTTTTTTATGACGAGAAACCCACTTGAAATAAAAATGTGTCTGCTGATATGGTGAACAAAGATTACCTAGTAAGGCCGAAACTTTGTTTTCTGTTTATCAATAAAAGTGTTTATACCCACACCAGCCGTTCTGAGATATATGTTTAGCTTTTACTTTACCAAAATAACAGTCACGTACAGCTGGGTATCTTTCTCTTCTTTCAGGCTCTTGTAAAGGTGATTTTATGGAGAAATATAGTATTTCTTTCTGATTGACGTACCAAACTGAATACGTAACATAGTTACTTCCAATTAGTTCCACTAGGTGTCAAATTGAAAATATATCAAGTGTACCGATGTTTTTACCAAGTGTCTGGGTTTGTGTGTAAAGACATATCAGACTATCTGCTATATTCACCGAGGGGAATCCAACCGATTTTTAGCGTTACAGTTTTGTAGACTTATCTCTATGTCAGCGTGAGGCTTGTATCAAGTACTTTTATTCGTTTTTTGGGTGAGAAATTGAATTTTATGGCAGTCAAACATTTCATTTTAAAAAAGTAGAGGAGATTCGTCTAGATGGCTGTGACATGTACTTCTTCGTAGTATTAGAGTATCATGCAATGAGTTGATTCAAGTTGAAAGCTTTGAAATAATGATGTCCAGTGTATACAAATTATTAAAATTGGTATGCGTTGAAAAAAAAAGTGTAGTTAGTTAAGGTGTGGTTTATAGATACACTGCTGGCCAAAATCCTAAGGCCAATGAACATAAAAAAAAAAAAATATGCATTTTGCGTTGTTAGACTCAACCACTTATTTGAGTAAAGCTTCGAAAGATGAAAGTAAGAAAAGGAAAAAAAACAAACTTTTTTAGCATTTAATAGGGAAAATGTGAACACTGAAATTAGTCTAAATACTAGCTGGTCAAAAGTTTAAGACCATACTAAAACCAAATTTAGTCATTTGTGTTCAAGCATTAGCGTTGTCAACATCTCCCACTGACATCTCTGTGTTACATTGGGTTAAAAAAACAAGGCAAAGATTAAAAAGTTGACAGAATTTGAACGTGGCAGAATTGTCGAGCTGCAAAAACAAGGTCTCTCTCAAAGTGTCATCGCTGGTGAGACTGTGCGTGGTAAAACTGCTGTTGCAAATTTCGTAAAGAGACCCTGAGGGATACGGAACGAGAATTTCAAGTGGTCGGCCCAAGAAATTTTCGCCGTTGTTGAGCAGTAGGATTCGACGGTTTGTCCGGTAAGACACCAGCTGATCGTGGAAACCAGATTGAGGCTATTACGGACGCACGCAGAATGGAGTTCAAGAACAATTGGTGTATTCCATGGCTCACAAAAATAGGATAAGTCTTTAAGCGTTGACGATTGGAGGAGAATTTCCCCTCGGCGAAGAATTCGCGTTCTGGAAGGGTCTAAGGAGGCGCCAGGCTTAGCCTGCACAATAAACGTGGCGATTTGAAGAGGCGAGAGGTGGGGTGGCAGGCCGTCGACGATTACCGGCGGGACCGTTGGCGAGATCGGCACAGCAGGATCAGGTCATGAGAACGTCATGAGAAAAAACACCGTGAATAAGACGGCATCTACGAGAAAAAGGCTTTAAAAACCGTAAACGTCTTCAAAGGCCACGCCTCCTTCCACACCACGAAACGGCTCGGTTAAACATTGCTGAGAAGCACCAAATATGGGACATAGAAAAGTGGACGAAAGTTTTGTTCTCTGATGAGAAAAAATTTAACCCGGATGGTCCAGACGGCTTTCAATGTTACTGGCACGATAAAGATATCCCATCGGAAACATTTTTTACACGACACAGTGGAGGAGTTTCCATCATGATCTGGGGTTCTTCCTCCTTCCATGGAACAATAGAGCTACAGGTTATATAGAGGTGTCAAACAGCAGCTGGCTACATTGGCATGTTGGAGAGAGCATCCTTATTCACTAAAGGCCCTCACTTGTGTGGACATGACTGGATCTTTCAGCAGGACAATGCTGCAGTCCACAATGCCCGCCGGACAAAGGACTTTTTCATGGCGAATAACGTGATTCTTTTGGACCATCCAGCATGTTCGCCCGAACTGAACTAGAGTGAAAATGTTTAGGGGTGGATGGCAAGGAAAGTCTATAGAAATGGACGTCAATTTCAAACAGTGCAAACATTCCAGCCAGCCTTCTGCATACGCTTATATCGACCATGCCAAAGCGAATGTTTGAAGTATTCGCAATGACAGCGTTGCAACTCACTACTGAGACCTCTTGTTGGGCATTTTCTACCCTGTTTAGGACTTCTTTTTGACATAATTTTAAAATTTTAACCCGCTAGTATTTAGGCTAATTTCATCGTATTCACATTTTATCAATTAAATGCTAAAACAGTGTTTTTTTTCATCTTTCAAAGCTCTACTCAAATACGTGGTTCAGTCTAACAACGCAAAATGTTTGTTTGTTTTGGATTTTTGCACAAAGCTACTCGAGGGCTATCTGTGCTAGCCGTCCCTAATTTAGCAGTGTAAGACTAGAGAGAAGGCAGCTAGTCATCACTACCAACGGCGAACTCTTGGGCTACTATTTTATCAACGAATAGTGGGAATGACCGTCACATTATAACGCCCCCACGGCTGAAAGGGCGAGCATGTTTGGCGCGACGGGGATGCGAACCCGCGACTTTCAGATGACGAGTCGCACGCCTTAACACGCTTGGCTATGCCGGGCCTCAACGCAAAATGCATATTTTTTCTTTATGTTTATTGGCCCTAAGATTTTGGCCAGAAGTGTATTTTCGGTCCAGCATGGCCATGTGGGTTAAGACATTCGACTCGTAGTCTGAGGGTCGCGGGGCCGAATCCCCTGTTGCACCAAACATGCTTGTCCTTTTAGCCATGGGGGTGTTATAATGTGACGGTCAATCACATTATTCGTTGGTAAAAGAGTAGCCCACGAGTTGACGGGAGGTGATGATGACTAGCTGTCTTCCCTCTAGTCTTACGCTACTAAATTAGGGTCGGTTAATGCAGATAGCCTTCGTGTAGCTTTGCTCGAAATTAAAAAAAAATATTTTTTTTAGATTATAATTGCCATAAGATTTAAACAAAACTACATATAAACGCTATGTGTTAATAATCATAGTGTTTAATCAATATTATAGAAAATGTTAACATTAAATAAGGCTTAGAGAACGTAGCGTATTGGTGAGAAAGAAGAATATGGCACGTTCGTAAGAATACTACAAATTATTATTTCGTTTAAAATACATAATTTTAGTCTTGTTTGTTTTTATTTTTCTTATGCACACAATGGGCCATTTATACTGTGCCAACTACGGGTATCGAAACTTTATTTTTAACATCCTAAGCCCAGTTTATTATAAAGAATATCTGGTAAACAATTATAAGATCCTGAAAATATATTTTTGTCAATATAACGTTAAAGATTCACCTGTACAAAGAGAGTAGTTTCTATTCTCCAGAGACTGGATACATTTTCATACATTTTTTGAATTTTATGATCTGAAGGTTTATGGCATTTTATAAGTTACACGTTTGAGATTTATCAATTGACTTCTCAACTCATTTAATATATATATTTTTTGACTGTTCCACATCATTTACTCATTTTTATTGTTATTTTTATTACCCACTTTACTTTTATCACCTCTTTTCAGTATTTTTATATTACCATCATGGTAGCGTTAAACACAATGTTTGAACATTGGTAATAAGTGGGTAATAAATACATTAGTTTGGATTTTGAAAGGCTACAATACCAGAGAACCTAACATTTCTATTTTTCTTCATATGTTTAACATTTTAAAAGTTTACACGTTTTAATTTTTATCAGAAGATAAATCAAAATGGTAATGCTTTTTTTTACAGTATTAGTGAAAGTTTAATTAAAATAGTAGTGTTTTTTTTACAATATTAGAAACAAGTTTAATTAAAACAGTAATGCCTTCTAGAGCCTTAGAAACAAGTTTAATTAAAACAGTAATGCCTTTCTACAGCCTTAGAGACAAGTTTAATTAAAATAGTAATGCTTTTTTTACAGTATTAGAGAAAGTTTAATTGAAACAGTAATACCTTTCTAGAGCCGTGGGGATAAATTTGATCAAAATTATAATATGTTTCCAGAGTGTAAGATAATGCATTGTCAGGCCTCATCGGAAGTTTAATTAAAACAGTAATGCTGTCTTAGACTTGCAGATAACTTCTTTAAAACAAATTTTGCTTGCGTTTTATTTTTCGCAATTTGTTTGCGGACTCACACCGCTGAAAACCGGGTTTTGTACCGGTGGTTGGCACAGCACAGATAGTCCAATGTGTATATATTTTTTTAATTCTAAACAAACAATTTCTTGGGAAAATTATGATGTCTTAATGGGTATAAACTTAAAATTAAAGACGTTGAAAATTTATATTTAGTATAAAATTATCTGTTTTAACGACACACGTGATGAATTTGATGGATCAGTGACAATTTTAATATGGAGTCAACAAACACAAGCTAAAAACTTTTAGTTTTATAGATTTCTGTGAAAAACCGATAAACTTTTCTATTTCTGTGTTTTATCTTTCTACTTATCTACATTTTTATGTCATCTTGTTTACAGAACGAGTGAGCTGTAAGGAAATAAAACGTTTGAAGTCTAGTGCAGTAGAAGTAAAAATTATACGTAATTTCACCAAGTGTTTTTATTTACTTAGGTATAAAGTTTAGATCTCGATTATTTATAAAGATTCTCTACGAAGTCATCCATTCGTGTAACATAAAATTTTGTGTGTTAAATGTGATAATTTTCAGATAGGTACTCCATAACTTGCATGTATTTCCATCGATGTAATAATTTTACCTCGGGGTTTAACAAAAGTTGTCTATAGAAGCTATGACATCAACAATACCTTACGGGAAGTATTATTTACGTGCATCGTTAAGCTATTACACCGAGAACATTATAGTGCAAGTCTCCCTGTGGTGTAGAGTTTCACGAATCATTAGTTGCCGAGAAAAAATAATTTGGTCTTTGATGACTTGATGGTAAGGGGAAAGTTTGTTTGTTTCAGACATTCCTGAAAAGCTACCCAAGGGCTATCTTCGATAGCCGTCCCTAATTTCGAATCAATGGACTAGATGGAAGGCAGGTAATAAATAACATCTATTGCAATATCTTGAACAGCTCCAATCGAAAAGTGGGATTTAAACTTTACACTTATAACGCATCAACAGCCCAGCACTGTAACCACTAGACCACTGGTAATTCATCAAAAGAAAAGAAAGAAAAACGCGTATGGTGAACAATGAAGAAAGTTTAATTGAGGTGTTTGACTGGTGTTCTTGCTCGTGTAAAATACAAAACAAGGAACGCGGAATCTTTCATCAAATTCAAATAATTTCAATTTATATTTTATTTTTCCTCTCCAGGAACAATAGATAAGATTATGCTAATTAGTTTGGAAATTGTAACTCGCCTCTTTTCTCTTGCTACCTAGGCACAGTGGCATGTCTGCGGACGTACAAAACCAGAAACCGGGTTTTGATACCCGTGGTAGGTAGAGCACATATAGTCCATTGTGTAGCAAACAAACAAACATAATCCTTTTTCTTCCATAACAGTGAATTCTTCCTAGAAACAGCCACTATTCTCTGTTTCAACAATGAATATTCCTCCGTTTGTCCACTGTTTTCTATTACAACAATAAATTATGCTTGAACTAAACACCTGTTTTCTGTTTCAATAATGAGTTGTGACTTAACTCGTCCTATTTTCCGTTAAAACAACAGTTTGTGCCCGAATTCGGTTCTTGTCTTCTGTATCAGTGATAAGTTGAATCTGTTTATGTTTTGGATAATATAATTACACATTGTGTTGTGATCAATCAATTGTTGG
Source organism: Tachypleus tridentatus (assembly GCF_004210375.1). Taxonomy (NCBI): domain Eukaryota; kingdom Metazoa; phylum Arthropoda; class Merostomata; order Xiphosura; family Limulidae; genus Tachypleus; species Tachypleus tridentatus. The sequence continues at coordinate 57,510,962 of NC_134833.1, forward strand.
CAATGTTTCACAAGCAGTTATCGGTTAATCAATGACATTTCAACGTGTCTCTTGTTTGTGATTATAACAGACGTAGGTGAATAGTCAGAGTTAACATTATGTATTTTCAGTCAGTACCATGAATATGTCCACAAATATTAAAGTTTGATTACATTTTCTTAAGTTATTAGGTGTAAACAAGTTCTTTTACATTAGCAGATTTTGCCGTTTATATTTTTTACAGCCAAAGGCTACAAAAGCTTGTAGCAAGGCTGTTACCTATTGGTTATTTGAAATAAATAAGAAGTATGAGAAAAAACCTGTAAGCGAGAGTAGCATAGGATTTAAGCTAAATCCAACATTATACGTAGTAAGAAATTATGATGTCCATGAACAGATTGTCCAGGTTTAACTTAAGTTCGCTTGAAACATATTTTGTTTGTTTCTCCGCTAGGGTGCTTCTGTAGATCAGGTGCGAGAGACATGTTTGATATTGTTGTTCGTGTGAGTGGGATTATAAGATCTTTATTGCTATGTACTTGTCACGTGCAGAACGTGTCGAAAATAGCCCACGTGTTGTTTCCACGCGCTGAAGGCTGTACTAATACATGTTAGGAAAACCACACACTGTAAACAGCTTAATGTCCTTTGACGCAAGAAAAGTTTGGGATTGCAAACAAACTAGATTTTGAATTCAACAACTTTTATTTTGCAACTCGATTTCCTTTATCTCTTAGATTCCACAATCAGGAAACTAATCATTTGAGCTACAAAAGTTAAATTTAGAATAATTATAGTGTCGTGTTGTTCAGAATGATATTATTTTAAAAGACTTCCCGTGGTTTATTCTGCCAAATTTCGACTAAAATGCAATTATCATGTTATCCTTTAAAAGACATTGGTGAAATGGTAGGAAAATTCTATTAATGGAGAGGGCTCAAACTTGTCAGAAACAAACAATAATATAAAAGCCGAGAGACTAATCAAACGTGTTAGTAACAAACAATAATATAAAAGCCGAGAGACTAATCAAACGTGTTAGTAATAAACAATAATATAAAAGCCGAGAGACTATTCAAACGTGCCAGTAACAAACAATAATATAAAAGTAAAGAGACTAATCATGCACAGTGACTAAAAACCATATATCAGTTACGTCTTTTCTTTCTTCCACCAGGTGATCGTCATGCAACGTCAGATGGACGAAGAGTTGTGACGTTTTTCGTGATGATTTTGATTACATTGATTATTAGCATGTAATAAGACGCCGATAAGAATCCCAAGGAATAAGCTGGAGGGGGGGGGGACCTCCAACTATTAAAACTGATGTCTTGGGTGAACTCGTGGTATAAAGACAATCTTCTGGCCAGTTTATTGGTCTACATATTGAAGTGTTATTACTTGGGTGCTTTACTTGAACGTTTCTGAAAACATATATTATTAGGAAGAAGGAAATCATCCGTCATGAAGGCCGCTGGAACTTCCTGGGGTCGTTACCAAACATATATTCTGGTCCTGGAACTTTCTGGGTTCGTTACCAAGCAAATATTGTGCAACTGGAACAACTTTGGGTCGTTACCAAACGTATATTGTGCTACTTGTTTTCTGGTTTATATGCTTACTTTATTCGTGAGTGACTAGCTCTTGTGACAAGAATGGTGGAGAAACACCTGACGTTTGTTCTGTTTCGACTTCGTGTTCGGGAAGTCAGTCTCTGATATTTGTATACATATAACAGACAATTATTTAACTAGATACTTTTCATTTAGCTTTTCGTTACTCGTGTTGTTAAAAACAGTATGGTTCAAAGAAAACATTTAAAAAGTTACATCACTGTGATATAGCCAAATATCTCATTGTTTGATAAATGCTTAAATATTAAAAGAAAACAAAACAGGAAATAACTGAATTTAATATACAAACAATCGCGTATTAATGAAACGAAAAACTAAAATTATGGTTTACGTGTTCGTATGATAATATTTATCCCGATGAAGTATGTTTTTATCACATGTTAGTGTGTACCCAGTCTTCTGGAACACAGCATAAATCATTTATTCATAGCTTATAAATTTATGAGCAAATATAATTGATACTCTTGTATCTTCACTGTTTAATGATTGTTTAAGCTAACTGTTTTTATATATTGATGTATTTTGTTCATCTCAAGAGAAATGTAAGGGATCCTGATTTTACATAGTTCTTCACAATAAACATAAAACTGTTTTAAACTATTGTGCTACTTCGGGTAATGTTTTCATTAAAGAAAAGGTCTAACTTATTAAAATAAGAGCGTATAACAAAAATGATTCTATTTTTATTTAGTTATTCTTGTTCGCCTCTTCATATTACACCTCAGCCAAAGTTTACTTCCTAAGCTAATTTTCTTAAAGACAAAATTTGTTCAACGTTAAGACTAGAAGCTTATGCCACTAAAGAATCTGGCTTTAATATACGAATTGAGCACAGCACAGGTATTTGTTGTGTAACTTTCTGTTTAGTCATAAAATACAAATAAAGCAACACTTATCTGAGTAAAATATACTGGAAACTAAATTAAGTGTTGAGAATCTAACTTAAAACTAGTAAACCGTGCTCTTTAATTATTGTATAGATGTCGCTGGAAACAACAAAAAAGAAAAATTATAAATTGAGATGTTTTTCTTCAGTGACGTAATTTTTTAGACAATCTGTTCTAATAATTTAGATAACCGGGTTTCGAATTCTGCAGCATTAAGACTTTTAAGGAACGTTGCAGGTTCCGGTTAGATTTATCAGGAACACTACAGATCTCGATCCCTTCTCCTGCGGACTTACACTGGTAGAAAACTGATTTCCATAGCCATGGTGAGCAAAACACAGATGACCCTTTGTGTAGCTTTGTGCTTAATAACAAACCACACCAACAGATACCAGCTAGATATACCAGTAATGGAACAAACTTCATTTGGACTTATCAAGAATAAACAGGTTGCACGTACATTTATTAGAAATGAAATAGGTTCCACCTTGGTTAATAAGGAATACAACAGAGTCCATCCAAATTTATCAGGAATTCTCCAGATCCTGATCAGTAATTATCAGATAAAAATGTAGAATTTGAATTGAACCATTCAAGAATAGCAACAATCTTGGTGAAGTTCGAAATGTCAAATATGTTAAAAATAATGAAACAGAAAACAAAAATTCTCTTATTGATAAATTAATAGAATTACAAATATTTTATAACAGTCCTGAGGTTTATCTTCCGTAGTCCACTTTATCGTTTGATTTATCATTCGTTTCCACGTTTTTAAAACGAACGTATATTTTGAAAATAATTCAGAGAAACAATATAATCGCAACCATTCATTCCTGTAACGTAATTGCTCTATAAAATCAGAATCAAGACAAGCGACATGTCATTACGTCTTGTGACGTAAGGGCTTTAGAAAAATCATTTTTTAGTTATTTTTGAAAACACGTCTTATGATGCTTATTATTGTTGATAATATAAGTTGTGTTTTATTTTACACTTTTTTCCTTCATTTTTTACTTCGTAACAGACCTTATGTAAACATTGTATTAGAATCAACTTTGTTATTTGGTAATTATTTTTTTATTCTGAGCAAATGGACAAGAGATGAGGAAGAGATAAATGTTTTTGTACTACTTTAGTGTCATTGTTTTATATTCTATTAGAGAGCTTTGTCATAAACAAAACTAAATGTCGAATATTGAAACTAGACTCTTCTCTGTTATTTAAGTTATTAATAAATAAATTGAAAAGTTGCTGACAAGAGACACACAGCCGTAAATTTTGTATTATCTAAATTGTGAGATTTAGTTCTGTGTTTCAAATAATTGTTTCAGTTTGTGTTGAATAAAGCAATCAAAAGTGTAACTAACTTGAGCATATCAAAATTACATCTTCATTATGAACATTTCAAATTGAGAATCCTCGAAGTAATGTAAAAAAAAAAAATATTTCTTCGAAAATAAAGAAAAGAGTTTAGATACCTTGTGTCTTTTATTTTTTATGTATGTATACACACGTATATACAGTTAACCCTGAATTTAGAAGAAATGGGTATCATAGCATTCATTTATCATTTCTATATGAGTAGCGATACTACAATTATATATTGGACTAACACAGAATAAGTCTGAAATACAATGTAAGTTGATGAGAAAAGTTCTAAGCTCTCTTTGAAAATATTTCATTTCGTGACGACCTCTCACACACATAAAGATAGCAACTTACTGTAAGTGCTCTAAAATATCCATTAGTGCAATATTCTTATGATTTTTCAACCCCCGTTTTGTTGGAGCGAGACTCCAGTTTGAGAAACGCTACCATATAAAAAGAAATTAAAAACAACATATAAGGAACATATCATCTATTGCTAAACATTTTTTCTCAAAATCTTAATTATTGAAAGTTTAATAATAAAACTAGTTGATGAGTGCACCAATCTGTTTCTACATCAAACGTACACATTGAACTTCCTCACCTTATGATGACACAGTAATTACAAATAGAGTTTCAAGATCATCTTACAGCGTCACCTATTGTTGAATGTTTTAGAAATACGTTCCTCATTTATTTTTACCCACCTGTAACAGTTGGTAAAGCTGTAAATTGTGTGGTTCTTCCAAGTACTGTAAATTTATATCCGAACGCATTTTACACAGGCCTTCTATTGCATCATAAACACACAACGTACAGATATTCAAGTTTAAAACTTTAGATGTGTCCATAAAGTGTTATATTTTCAATGTACAAGTTAATGTTTACTGTGAATAATAACAATTAACATCCTTCAACCATTAGTACGAAAATAGAACTACTATTAATAGTTTGTCAGTTCTAATAATGAAGCTAAAATTAGATATTTCCCATTAGAAATAATGTATTTTCACTGACGAGTTCTTAAACATCGAATATGTACATTTGTTGCATTTCATAATTAAACTTTTTTGTAGTTCAGTTTATAGATAATTAATTTCTCTTAAAGATAAATTTCACAGTGTGAATTTTAGTATATGATTGTGTTCAGAAAATAATCCAATTAAATTTCAGATAAACATTCCCCAATAGGTTTTAAAAATGATAAAATAAAGATTCCTAGTCGGTTCAAGAAATGCAAAGATAAATATTTCCCAGAAGGTTTTAGAAATGATCAAATAAAGATTCCTCAATAGGTTTCACAAATGATCAAATAAATATTTCTTAATATGTTTTGTAAATGATCAAATAAATATTTCTCAGTTGGCCACAGACATGATTAAGTAAAAACTCCTCAAAAATGATATCTAACTTAAGAGGTGTTTTCACACAAGAAAATTCTAGTAAAGAACGAGAACATGTCACCTTGTGAGTTGCCGTAAAGGATAAAAAATCTATTTACAATAGATTCCATTATGGAAAGAATGCAACAGTAAATAATGTATTTTAGAATAAAGTGAAAATATCATGAAGTAGATTGTTGTAAAGACAAAAAACACATTTCAACATGAGCTGTTTCTATTTATTTCCACCAGGTCATTTTAAATAAGGTATACAGAAAATTAAATAAGTTTATCCAGGCCAGGATGTGTTAAAGCTGTGTAGAATCTGTATTAGATTAATAATAGAGTAAAATTCATCGTTATAGTTTTAGAACTTGGGATATTTCTCAATGGAGTATTTATCATTCCATTCAAGTAAAATATATTCCATATTTGGATCTGGAGAAATTATTTTCTATTAGACTAAAAATAACTAAAATAATATAACTAAAAATGAACTTTCTCTATTCGATTGTAACCAAGAATAATGAACATTCTCTATTAGATTATAAACAATACGAATGAACATTTTCCATTAGGTTATACACACAAAAAATAATCATTCTCTATTAAATTATAGACAATAAGAGTGAAAATTCCCTATTGGATTATAAGTGAGAAAATTAGACATTCTTTATTGGTTACAACCCAATATAGATTGACCACTCTATGTTGGATTGTAAGTAGTAAGAATGAATATTTACTATTAGATTTTACTGAAAGAAATATTTAGTGAGTTCTTGAATAAATAAGGAACAAATCACTAATGTGTCAGGTATAGAACAAAAAATCTTTCCTAGTGGATTCCAGTAGAAAGCAAGACAAATTATCCAACAGAAAAAGTTAAGGTTGTAGTTTCTCACAATATTATTTGTGTTCCACAATAACAACTAAACAATGTTCATTACGTTAGATATGTGAAACATGTTAAAATATTCTACAATAATTTTTACGAAAGCATGCTCTTTGCTCATAGCTTCAGCAGAGAAATATTTAGTATTTCAGAAATATTTAGTAAAACATATTGAAGATTATTGTATTATTTTCATCTTAACAAAAATAAAGTACTGTTTACGGAATAAGTTTAGTTTCACTAACAGAAAATAAGACTTTTAGCAAATTACGCAATCATCAACGTGATTATATTAAACTTCTACTTAAAAGGTAAAAATTTTTGAATAGAAACCAATATATTTATTGCAGCAATTTGTAGGTTATGCAGTAAACATGCTAGTTATACTGGAATGACTCTAACCTCGAGCTGCTAGCATCAAACTGCTAGTAATTAATTAGGGAGTTGGCTTGCTCTGTACTGTACCATTAGTTACTTTCGAGAAGAAATATTCTCTGGTAGTACGTTAAATTAAAATGGTGAGGCCTTCGTTTTCCTGAAAAATAACAACAACAAAAAAACCCAGAATATTATATTAAATAATAAATGTCTCGTTTTGCTACATTTTAATCTAAACATATTTTATTTCACTGCAACGAGAGAGTCACGTGTACTAGCTTATCCGTTTTATTGAAAATTGAAACCTGTTTCGTGGTATGCACACTACTTGGATTACTACAGAATATTACATAGAATTGGAGATACAATGTTTTTTTTGTTGTTTTTTTTTTCCCAAGGCGACTTCCTGATCAATTTCTCTACATTACTGAAAAATAACGATGCAGCGTTACTAACAAGTATCATCGTTGAAAGTCAACCTAACGTTTATGTTTATATTTTAAATTACCATTAAATTACATATTTCGTTTTTGCAGTTCTTACAGTAAAATTAGGTATGACGAAGTTTACACTGTGCTCGTGCAGCTACGATCTTTTATGGGTATGAAAGACGAGATTATATCTGAAGTAAATGCGTATTTAAAGTAAAAAAACAAATATAAAGAGTTAATTCAAGTTTTATATTAAATAGTTTAACTCATTACATTTCCGTAAATATATATAATTTTTCTAGAACGTGTAACATACTTCCTTGGAAGGACATAAGTAATAAAGGATTATTAATGTAACTGAAATGTAATCTATAATACTTTGTAACAACTTCTTAACAAGTTATCACCTAATACAAGTAAAGTATGATATAACTGTACATGTTATCATTCAACACAAATAAAATATGATATAACACTGAACGTTATCACACAATACAAGTAAAGTATGATATAACACTGAACATTATCACACAATACAAGTAAAGTATGATATAACACTGAACATTATCATCCAATACAACGAAGCATGACATATACTTCACGTTATCATCTAATACAAATACAGCATGATGACATAGCTCTATGCGTTATTGCTCAATAAAAAACAGTATGACATAACACTAGTAGTTGTCACTCGCTACGAATAAAGCTCAGTGTAATACGTTATCACTAATAAATGAAATATATTATTTATAATTATAATAAATTTTATTGATGTATTTTTACACTTCTTTTTAAATATAAATAAGTGATTCTTTATTTCATAACTGTTTCTCTGATAATGTTTTTGGTTTAAAGTTTAACTTTTTTAAGTTTTGAAGACGTAGAGGAAGGATGTATGCTGGCCTTCCTTGAACATATGATTTCTCCAGTTCGTTTCCTTGGCTGTGGTTCCGCTAGATAGTAGATAGGGACAGTGGGAATCTCGTTAATCCATTCATGCGCGTATTTCACATCTATAGTGTGTATGGATTATTGTTCTTAATAAAAGAAAATAGAACACATAACACATGTAACAACACTTACCATTATATTGTATACATTACAAGATATTCAACAACACTGTTAGGGTATTCTTAGGTACAGACTTATTATATTTCAGATGAACCAGAACATACTAATCCTAAAAGACTACCGGAATCAAAAGCTGTTTTCTTCTGTGACTAAATACTGACAATGTTTTAAGACTTTAAGAAACTGTATCAAGCTGAAAACTTTGTGAAATGTCCTATTTCATTAATTATGCATTGATCATATGACCCAAGATGGCCTTTTTACAAAACTTGAAAACTCAGTTAATTGTCTCTTCCCAACGAAAGTGTTTATTCAGACTAAACGATATTAAAGTTTGTCTTTGAATGGATATTGTCTCATGTGTTAAAAGCCCAACAAATCCCCGTTCAGCTAGTGTCAGCTGATGAGAAATCACCTTTAGATGGGACATCTGGTGAACATTCATCTTTAATGGGGCATGATGTACAAGATAATATAAGTTACAGACATCAGGCTTGGGCCTGAAGCATAAGACGTATACGCAAGAGGCAAATTAAGAAATCTTTGTTGGAGTTCTAAGATTGTATGTTGACTCTCATTTATCACTTTCAACGTCATCTGTAAAGGTTCACGTGACTACCATGTCATTTCCTTATGAAAAAGATGCGGCCATCCATCACGACTCAGATGACAGGCTTTCTAAAACGGTTTACGGAAATATGATAGTGGAAGGATAAAACCAAATATGGCTTAACTCTCATTTTATACACAAAAGACACAGACATGAGCCTTAACCTTTAGAAACTGCACTGTAGGGAAGACACTTTCAATATGTTACATAGCTAACGAGTTAGTGTCGTCTTATTCCCTGAGAACCAACTAAGTGCTATTTAGCCACAAAGGCTAGTGTCGTGTTTACCACTCTAAGACAAGTTCCTTATCTCAGTAACTCCACCACACGAATCACTTGCAAAGTAGCTGACAGAAAAAAAAAAACTGACTTGCATAAAAATCACAAGCCTAAAGCATGCCTTTTTTTAGACAGAAAATAATTTATTTTTTAGAACCGAGGAAAATAATTATTTTAACTTTAAATTAATAATAAGAAAAATTCCTTTTTTAGCGTTTCAGCAGAGAAACAGAGAAAAATAGAGGAATAACTTCGTTTGGTACTATTTGTAGCTGTGGTACTATTTGTAGCTGTGATACTATTTGTAACGATGGTTTCTAAGATAGATTCTGCGAAATTTTAGTCTCAGAGCATTAGATGAAGTCATCAGCCAGGTCTGGTGAACAGGACGCTCCATTCACTGTGGTAGTGTTATAATGTACGGTCAATCCCAATTTTTGTTTTGTACAAAAATTGACCAAATGATAACGGTAGGTGGTTTCAATTAACTGCTTTTCGTCTAGTCCATCTTTTCTAAATAAGATATGTCAAGAGTAGATATCCCTCGAGCAACTTTGTGCAAAACTGAAGAAACAAACAAACAATCAAGGTATCAGAGGTCTTCGGATGGGGTGTATGTCTGATGCTTAAAAATTTGAGAGCCCTTGATACATAAAACTTGTGTATATTTTTACTTTCTGTTTTTTCAACCCAGATTTAGACTACAATAATCAAACTGTTTGTAAAAAAAAAAAATCACTCCAGCCTAAATCTACTAAATATTTATTTAACGTTTGATTCATACACGTTTTTATCAGATTCGTGAAAACACTGTGTGAAATAAAATCTAGAGTGAATGACTCACCCTAATGCCCATATTTCTCTTTTAAGTCTTTGTTTCTGTTAAGTTATCAATTGGCCAATTTTGATCAATTTTTAACATGTCAGATATCAACAATAACGTACTAGTACTTCAAGCTAAGAACGTACGATCAATTTTGGTATGTAAAAGTTAATAATGAACTTATCGCTATTAAGTAAGTTATATACCAAATTAAATAGGCTTCAAAGCGGCGTGTGTTTCTGTTTTCAATAGAGAAATAAAAACGTTTCCTTTAAACCCTAGTGCAACCAAAAATAGAATAACCACATTCAGCTAAGATGTAAAAAATATTGAACGGAACCCTTCTATTCTCCATGGTTCTCTGTGATACAATTAAAGTGGAACCAATGTAGTTTAATTGTGCTATACATTCCAACTGACAGCAAGTACATCAGTAGCTCCAAAGCAAATTTGTCGTCTTTAAAACCTAAAATATATAATGTAAATTTAGTTTACTGTTCTCTGCTCGAATATTTAATATTAATGCATATAATTTTTTTTGTAAATAATTATTTCCATATGTTACTGCTGGCTCCAGACTTTGGTATTATTGGTTTTGGATAATGTCTTATATTTTATTATATCGTTCATTACCTTAGATTTAGAAGTAACAATTTTATTCACGTTATTGTTATAATGTTTAAGAAACTAAATCTTAGATAGCAATATAAACAAACATCATGTTCTGTTATCAAATCAAAATTGTAGTTAATGGTATTAATAAATGACAACATTTTGTTATGTTTTCAAGTCGAAATCGTAGGTAGCAGTATTAATAAAATTTAGAAACGGCTTGAATAGGTAACGAAGAAAACTTTATTATAAATATAACGTTTCGATATCACCAAGTACAAGTAGTTTACTCAAAATATATAGAAAAAAAACGAAATACCGAAGACAGGTGTCCGGTGACACAGTAAAAATATCTTATCACTCCAGAGTGCTGGCTTGGAGTAGGGATATCCAATATTAATTCTACTTCTGGTCATATATTAGTTTTATTGGTGATGCACTAAATTTTAGCAACAATAACCTAAGTTCCTGTCGTAAAGTTAAGTTGATAAAAAACGTTAAGCTTTAAGAGTGTCAATACTTATTCTTATGTTTCATTGATGACACTAAGCCTTACAAATGGTTCTTCTGTTCAAAGCTTTTATTATTTTTAGCGTCTTCGACAGTACTAGTGTTACATTTATACATTTTATGGGATTTTTTCATATCTGATGGAATTAGTTCAACGGAGAACAACCACTATAATCTATCATCAAACTGATAAAGATTTTGTTGAACAACACTAAAGTGCAGATATATATTTAACATTTAGTGTTTCACACAACGTTAATCCGAGTTCCTGGTGTTTAGCATTTAGAGATTCACTTAACTTAAAACTGAGTTCTTAGTTCTTACCGTTTAGTGTTTCACTAAACATTAAACCGAGTTCCTGGTTTTTTACTTTAAAGTTTTATTCAACGTTAAACCATTTGGTGTTTCATTCAACATTAAACTGCCTTACCGGATTTTACCATTTAGTGTTTAACTCAACGATAAACCGAGTTCCTGGTTTTTACTACTTAGTGTTTCCGTCAACGATAAACCAAGTCCTCATTTTCACTATTTAGTGTTCCATTTGACTTTAAACTGACTTCCTGGTTTTAACCATTTAATTTTTCACTTAACGTTAAACCCTGTTCCTGGTTTTTATGATTTAGTGTTTCAATCAACTTTAATCTCAATTCCTGATTTTTACCCATTTGTTTCACTCAACGTTAAATCCAGTTCCTGGTTTCTACTATTTAGTGTCTCACTTAACGATAAACCGAGTTACTGGTTTCTCTTATTTAGTGTTTCATTCAACATTATATTGAGTTCCTGGTTTCTACCATTTGGTGTTTCACTCAATGTGAAACCGAGTTCCTAGTGTTTACTATTTAATGTTTCATTCGACGTAAAATCGAGTTCATGATTTTCACCATTTAGTGTCTCACACAACGTTAAAGTGAGTTCCTGGTTTTTACGATTTAGTGTTTTAGTCAACGTTAAACCGAGTTCCTGGCTTTTTGTATTTAATGTTTCATTTCATGCTAAACCGAATTCCTGGTTTTTACTCTTTAATGTTTCATTAGAAGTCAAACAGAGATCATTATTTATACCATTTAGTGTTTCACTCAACGTTATATGGAGTTCATGGTTTATATCATTTAGTGTTTCACTCAACGTTGAAGTGGGTTACTAGTTTATACTATATAATGTTTTACTGAACTGAATTCTTGGTTTTTATTATTTAGCCTTTCACTCAACTTTAATCTGAGTTCCTTGTTTATACTATTTAGTGTTTCATTCGACGTAAAACCGAATTTTGGTTTTAATAATTTAGTGTTTCACTCAACGTTAAAATGAGTTCCTGCTTTTTGGAATTTTGTATTTCATTCGACGTTAAAATGAGTTCCTTCTTTTTGGAATTTTGTATTTCATTCGACGTTAAATGAGGTTACTGGTTTTTCGAATATAGTATCCTACTCAACGTTAAACTGCGTTCTTGGTTTTAAGTATTTAGTGTTTCACTCAACGTTAAACCGAGTTCCTGCTTTTTAATATTTATTTCTTAATTTGATGTTATACGCAGTTCCTGATTTTGGAATTTGGTGTCTTGCTTAAAGTTAAACTGAGTTTTTGTTTTAGTATTTACTATTTCATTCAACGCGAAACCGAGTTCCAGGCTTTTACCATTTAGTGTTTTACTCAATGTTAAACCGACTTCCAGGTTTTTAGTATTTCATTCAACTTTAAACCCAGTTCCTAGTCTTTACTTCTTAGTTTTTTATTCAACATTAACCCGAGTTTCTTATTTTTACTATTTAGTATTTTACACAAGTTTAAACAAAGCTCCTGATTTTTACCATTTAATGTCTTACTCAAAGTTAAACCGTGTTCGTGGTTTTTATCTTTTACTGTTTCACTCAACGTTAAACCAAGTTTCTAATTTTTACCATTTAGTGTTTCACTGAACTTTATTCTATGTACCTGGGTTTCATTCAACGCTATACCGAGTTCTTGGTTTTTACTATTTAGGGTTTCATTCGACGTTAAACTGAAATCAATATTGTTACCCTTTAGTATGTCACTCAGCGTTATTCTGAGATACTGGCTACTACCATTTATTGATTCACTGAACGTGAAACCGGGTTAATGATTTTTACTATTTAGTGTTTCATTCAACACTACATTGAGTTCCTTGTTTTCACTATTTAGTGTTTCACTAAGCTTTAAACCAAGTTTCTGGTTTTTGATATTTAGTGTTTCTGTGAACGTTAATCTGAGTTCCTGATTTTCACCATTTAAAGTTTCATACAACGTTAAACAAAGTTTCTCTTTTTCACTATATAGTGTTTCACTCAACTGTAAACCAAGTTCGTTTTTTTAGCATTTAGTGTTTCATTCAACCTTAAACCTAATTCATGGTTTTCATTATTTGGTGTTTCACACTACTGTATACCGAGTTCCTGGTTTTTACCGTTTATTGTTTCACTCAACTTTAAACTGAGTTCCTGGTTTTCACCATTTAGTTTTTCTCTCAACGTTAAACGGAGTTTTTAATATTATCTATTTATTGTTTGATTCTAAGGTAAACCGAGTTCCTGGTTTTATCATTTAGTGTTTCACTCAACGTTAAATCAAGTTCCTTGTTTTTCGAATATTGTGTCTTACTCAACGTTAAACCGAGTTCCTGATTTTTACTATTTAGCGTTTCATTCGACGTTATATCAAGTTCTTGGTTTTGGAATTTAGTGTCTTACTTAACGTTAAACCGAGTTTCTGGTATTCAGTATTTACTAAATTATTCTACTCAAAACCGAGTTCCTGGTTTTTAGCATTTAGTGTTTCACTAAACATTAAACGAAATTCCTGGATTTTACCCTTCACTTTTTCACTCAACCTTAAAATGAGTTCCTGGTTTTTAACATTTAGTATTTCACTAAACGTAAAACCGAGTTCCTAGATTTTACTATTCAGTGTTTCATTTAACTTTAAACTGAGTTCATGGTTTCTAATATTTTTTGTTTCACTCAACCTTAAACCGAGTTCCAGTGTTTCATTTAACTTTAAACTGAGTTCATGGTTTCTAATATTTTCTGTTTCACTCAACCTTAAACCGAGTTCCTCATTTTTAATATTTAGTGTTCCACACAATGTTAAATTGAGTTCCTTGTTTTTACCATTTCGTGTTTCATTAAACTTTAAACCGAGATCCTGGATTTTTTACCTTTAGTGTTTCATTCAATATTAAATATAGTTCCTGGTTTTTCGAATATAGTGTCTTAATCAAGTTTAAACCGAGTTCTTGGCTTTTGGTATTTAATGTTTCTTTTAACGTTATACTGAGTTCCTGGTTTCTACCATTCATTATTCACTTAACGTTAAACCGTGTTCCTGGTTTTTACTATTTAGTATTTTTCTCAACGTTAAATCGAGTTCCTGTTTTTTTTCTATAACTAGCAACAAAATATTACATTCCAGTTAATACCAAATTTATTCAAAAACCAGGCATAAAACTGAGGTCTAAAACTACAAACTATACTAGCAAACACTACACCAACACTATTTATAAAATACAATGTGATAAATGCCACGACTTCTATATTGGAGAAACAAGTAGAAAAATGAAAACCAGATTCAAAGAACATAAAAAGTCACCTTCACACGTTTTCGAACACTGCAAGTCAAATAAACACAACATAACCATGGAAAACACTCAAATACTAAATAAAGAAACAAACATAAACAAACGCAAAATTAAAGAAGTCTTACTTATACGACAACTCAAGCCCAAAATAAACCAATACAAAGGAACACCTTTATACCTATATTAAAAATAATATAATAAATAATAATAAAAAATAAATAATATAAAATTATATATTCAAACATCTAAGCACGCCCTCTACATTCCGACACTCAGTTACACAAACCCCTACAAACATGTGGTCAGCTATCGGTCACTTACCTCTTTCTTTCTTTGTGAACCTGATGATGATCGAAGAAGGTCGAAACGTTGTTCGCTCCTTTACGTAAAATGTTTTCTCAACCCAAACGAGCTGTATTTACATATATAATGCTAAACAACAGTTATGTTTTTACTATTTAGTGTTTCATTCGACATTAAACAGAGTTTATGATTTTTCCATTTGGTGTTGGACTCAACGTTATACTGAATTCCTGGTTTCTTTCATTGTGCGTTTCACTCACTGTTTTAATGCGTTCCTGGTTTTTTTCCATTTAGTGTTTCACTCAACGTTAAAGAGGGTTCCTGTTTTTTATTTTATAATGTTTCACTCAACGGTAAACATAGTTCCTGGTTTTTATGATTTAGCGTTTCACTCAACTTTAATCTGAGTTTGTGGTTTTTACCATTTAGTGTATCACTCTACGTTAAACTCAGTTCTGGTTTTTACTATTTTGTGTTTCACACAACTGTAAAACGAGTTCCTAGTTTTTACTATTTAGTGTTTCACGTAACTTTTAACTGATTTACTGGCTTTTACAATTTAGTGTTTAACTCAACGTTAAAATGAGTTACTGATTTTTACCATTTAGTGTTTCACTGAACGTTAAACCGAGTTCCACCTTTTTACTATTCGCTGTTTCACTCAACTTTAAACTCAGTTCCTGGTTTTTAATATATAGTGTTTCATTCGACGTTAAACCGAATTCATGGTTTTTAACCATTTAGTGTTTAACGCAACGTTAAATCGAGTTTCTGGGTTTTACTATTTACTGTTTTACTCAACGTTAAACCGAGTTACTGGATTTCGGTATTTTGTGTTTTATTCAATGCTGATCTAAGTTCCTGGTTTTTACCCTTTAATGTTTCAATCAACGTTAATTTGAGTTCCTGGTTTTTACTATTTAGTGTTTCCCAAAACTGTAAAGCGATTTTCTTTTTTCTCATATTTAGTGTTTCAATCAACGTTAATCGGTGTTCCTGGTTTTTAGTATTTAGGATTGAATTCAACGCGAAACCGAGTTCCTGGATTTTACTATTTATTTTTTCACTGAATGTTAAACTGAGCTCCTGGTTCTTTTTATTTAGTGTTTCATTTAAATTTAAACTGAGTTCCTGCTTTTTACCATTTATTGTTTTACTCATTGTTAAACTGATTTCCTGGTTTTTACCCTTTAGTGTTTCACTCAACGTTAAACCGGGTTCCTGATTTTTACTATTTAGTGTTTCACTCAACTCTAAACTGAGTTCGCGGTTTTTAATATTTAGTGTTTCACTCAACTCTAAACTGAGTTCTTGTTTTTTACCATTTAGTGCTTAACTCAATGTTAAACCGAGTTCCTGGATTTTATAACTACTTTTGTTCAGTCTTAAATACTTTACGTTCAGGTTAGTCAAAAACCATTGTTTTGGTTTAACAAAACTTTAAAGAGAATTTTTAAGTATATTTTGACGTCGTAAACTTCCATGGAAATGCCAAAAACGGTAACCACTTTGTTTGTTTATTTTGAATTTTGCTTGAAATCAGGTTATAAGTCGAGTGCCATTAAGACCCGGCCATGCTGGGTATTCATGTTTAGTGAAATTTAAACGAGAATAGTTTCCATCATCTTGAAATCGTGTAAGAATTAGCTGAAACACAAATACAAAAAAGGAAACAAGAACAATATCTTCATTAGTTTTTGAGCTTATACAGGAACTTCAGTGCAGTATGGATGAGAACTTATAACAACAACAGTTTAGCCGGTAAGAAAAAGAAAGTATGTTGGATATTTTGCTATGCCGGCTTATGTTATCCTAAAGAAAGATGTCTTTTGCTTATTACTTTGTTGAATGGAATCCCAGCAAATCCTACAGAGAAAAGAAAAGAAAACTAACAGAAGTACACTTAGAGAAACACTTCACTTATGCTGATAAATAGCTCATACAAAATCAGAATTATGAAACTAAATGAAAAAACTATTGATGGTATAGTTGAGGAAATGAACTGAGCTGTTATTATACTTGAAGTTAATTTTGGAATAAAGCAAATTATTTATATTCACTTTTACTGCTCTCTTATGAAATGTATTGATCAATTATGAACTTGGACGAGCTCTAAACTCTGGAGTTATTTATAATCAAATTAGTATTATTTTGAATAATAATTAGGAGAACAAACTTAACATTGTTTTGTAGTTATTTTCATCAAAAATAATAAATAAATTTAATGTAAGAGAAAGATGAAGATAAAGAAATTATATGAAGATAATGACGTAATTTTAAAAATGCTGCTTTTTTCTTCTTTTCCGAAGGCTGAAGATGTTAACTTGAAAACTTATGATATTAACTTGAAAGCTTATGATATTAACTTGAAAGCTTATGATATTAACATTTATGGTTTGATCCATGATGCAGCAGTAGCAGTGATATCTCATTTTGTAACTTTGTGCTTATAAAACAAACAAAACAAAATTATTAAGACGATATCAAACAAAGGTATATATCTAAAAGTATTACTCAAATAACAGTCAAAAATATATATTTAAAATTATTACTCAGATAACAGACAAATATATATATATCTAAAATTATTACTTAAATAACAGTCAAAAATATATATACCTAAAATTATTACTTAAAGAACAGTCAAAATATATATTTAAAATTATTAGTCATAGATCAGACAAGAATATATACCTAAAATTATTACTCATAGATCAGACAAACGAATATATCTGAAATTATTACTCAAATAACAGACAAACATATATATATATATATATCTAAAATTATTATAGTATTATTTATATTATATCTAAAAATTATTGTAAATATTATACAAACATATATAGCTAAAACTATTATGATGATACGGAACAAAGATCATGACCAAAATTTTTCATGACGGCGATCTTGAAGGCACTATAAAAATGAATTTTTGGTGAATAGAAAAGTAATATAATTTTGAATTTTAATTAATTAATGTAAGAAATGTTTTTAGATTAGTGAAAATGTGTTGTAATACAGAACTTGTGGTTAGATACGCTTTCATGTTGCAGTCAATGTTTCACGTTTATGAAGAACTTTTACCACGTCCCAAATAAATAAACATAATATATTTATATGAAAGTTCCTACAATAGATACACCTTTAAAACTTTACTTTATTTCAGGTGAAATGTTTCGATCACTTGTGCAAGCACGTGACTGAAACAACAAAGAAGTGTTTTAAAAATATTATTTCTTACTGTAAAAGTTGTAATAAAATAATACTTAGACCCAGTGGTAAACTGCAAACGAAAAAATTGTTATAACTACAGCAACATTGAGTTTTATTTGTATCACTTACGTTCTTTTTGTCTAACTTTCAACTGTCCTATTATCTCAGTCTTAGATCACCTTAAAGCTAACCCGATTCCTTAATACCAAGAAGTAACACATAAATAAAAACGCTAAAACTACAAGAAGCAATCTCAAATCCGTAATCAGTAGAGAAACTATATATATATATATATATGTATTTCTAATACCTTTTAACCAATGTAGTTGAGAATGATCACATCTGTTTTAAAAATAGTCTCTGATACTGTAAACTCTGTAACTTGTAATAAAAATAATTATTATAATTAGTAAGGAAGCCCATAAGAAACTATCAACTCTGAGACATTGTGTTGTCACACAAAAAAAAACTGTGAGGCCAAGTCGACGTAAAAAATCTTTCGTCAAGTAACTTGCAGTAAATGTCAAAAAGAGTTTTACTGTCATGCATAATAGTCAAATAGAAGATAGGCTTAGTAAACAAAATACTAAGTTTTTTGGGCTAATAAATTATAATATCATGTTCTGTTATCAGGTCTAATAAACGAGCAGACAACGTTTTATTCTTAATCTTGGCAAAGAGCAGATTTTGTTTCTTACGTCTTAAAAATGATTAAGAAATGTCAAGTGTTTAATGCCTTTCAAACGAGCAAGAAATGCTAATTTTTTTATTTTTTTAATGAAGCAGGAAATGCAGTGCTAGTCCTAGTAAACAATCAGGAAATATCGTGTCATTGAACGAAAAGAATGTTATGGTTAAAAGATTAGTAAATGGAAAAAAGTTATTTTTTTCAAGTCTTGTAAAATACAAGAGATGCTACATACTTAAGCCTAAAAATGAGAAGAAAACTCTTCCACAGATATACAGTTTTGGTTTAGAAGATGTCAAATGTTTCAATACCAATTGAGGTTATTATATTTTATTAGTATAAAGTATATTTTAGCTGGACTAGTGAAAATAATCTTTAAAGTAAGAAATATGTTTACGAATTATTAAGAAGTTTATAACTAGTGATTTCAGATCTGTTACAACATCACGAAAATTATGAATAACGAGGAGAATAGATCCACAGTGGGAATGTGGGACCAGCTTCAGAAACAATGTCCACGTTTTAAACCAATTTATCATAAAAACAAAAAACATTTATTGCATGTGATCCTAACGGACTCTTTTCCTTAGCTTGAAAAACTGTACAGTATAAAGACTAATTCACTTCCATGAGATGTTGCATCATTCTCTTTGAAGTTAATAGCGTGTTCAGTAAACCTGTCTTTGTATGAAGTTAAACACAAAGTTACACATTGGCCATGTGTATTCTGTCAACCACGGGTATCGAAATATGATTTCTAGCGTTGTACGTCCGCATATCTACTTTATCTATGATATACATAATAAGCCCCAATACACGTCTTGACGTTCTTAACTACGTAACATAGAAATAGCATATTAAAACCACAGAAACAGATATATACATAACTCAGTACTGAAGTAATCCCTTTGTAGTATTCATATTGCTCCTTGTTTGTTTGTTTCGAATTTTGTTCAAAGCCGCACAAGGGCTATCTGAGATACCCGTCTCTAATTTAGCAGAGAGAAGGCAGCTAGTCATCACCACCAACCGCCGCCAACTATTGGGCTACTCTTTTACCAACGAATAGTGAAATTGACCGTACGTTATAACACACCCACGCCTGAAAGGTCGAGCATGTTTGGTGTGACGGGGATTCGAACCCACGACCCTCAAATTAAGAGTCGAGTGCTCTAACCACCTGGTCATCATCTCGTTTCATTCGTACAGTAAAATTATTTAGCATAACTAAGTTTTTACGGTGATTTTATTATTTTAAACAAATTATTCAATTAACTTTGGAAAATTATGTCCATCGTTTCTACAGGATAATTATAAGTGAGACATAACTAGTGATGCTTGCTACTCGTAATGAAAATAATATGTGGTTAAGAAAGTTTCTTACTGCATTTACTAACTGACGTATTCCCATATTTTTGTAGCCATGCGACGACATGATGGCAAGTTTATATACTTTCATGTTAATCTTCACTAACTTAACTAGTTTTGTATAATTTTGTTTTGCTTTTTTTTTTAGAATTAAGCACAATGAGCTATTTATTCTCTACCCACCAAGGATATCGAAATCTGGGCATACTGCTATGCCACTGGTGGGCAGCTTTGTATCAAATTCCACAATGTTAGTGTTACTTTGCCAAGAATTACACATAGGTTTAGTAACAAGTACAAGTTATACGTAAAATCTGTGTAGGTTTGAGAATTTTATTCAAGTAGGAGTTATGTTCATAAAATAGGTACTGAATTATTTTACTCATTTAAGAGAAACTTGTGACAAAAATTGTGAATTGTTTTTTGTACCAAAGAGGTAAAACCCACGATAAAACAACTACTGAAAATTTTGAACTCACTAAGGAGAAATCTAGGAGAAAACATAAGTCTATGCTCCTATCGCAATAGTAGTGGTCATTATCTGTGGCCCCAAAAGAAGAAACACTTGGTGTATTGTTCAATAACACAAGTGTTATATTTACGTAAACTGTACGAAAACTGTTCGAGTTATTATTAACAATACAGACAGGTTAGATAAACAAGGAATGAGCTTTAGTAAGTCTAATGACATTTTGTAGTCACGTGCTGAGACTTTTATATTCCCTAAAGGGAGTCGAATGCTACGTGGACAGATAATCTATTCTAACTCTTGCACCATTATACTGTAGTGTATTGTCTGTGGCTAACTCAGTATTCGCTAATCTGATGTCACGAAAAGGACGTTTAATGTTGCACTGTAAAATGTGCGCATTTCACGAATCACGATAATAAATATTCACGTCGTAGAATACAACACAGCATAACATATGCACTTTGAAAGCAAGAATTAAACCAATTTGTTTCTCTTAATTTCGAGTTTATTTACACTTGAAACAAAACACTTTCGGAGACCCTGTGGAAGTACATCTAATTAATATCATAAGCTCAAAATCCATTTTTTAAATACACTCTTCATTCTACTGTAGTCCATCTTACATTTCACGCTAATTAAAATTCTTAAAGTGTACTTAATTTAAACATACTAGACTAGCAAGATCCTATTAACTTTAGAATTTCTTTTATTTGACTAAAGAACTCTATAATTTCACCTGATTACATTGGATCAGATGAAACTTGAATTATGTCTCGATTATGGTTCGGTAACTTTTGGTTTTATTGAGTTTTGTCACGTATATTTTGTGTTGTAACTATTCTTAAAATTATCTAAGAACGTCTATAAAAAACAAATGTAATGTAGACACGAGATTTTTCTATCATACCTTTATGTATGAATTACCAGAATAATTGGACTGAAGTACTCATGGAAATTGTATCTTTACCCACCTCTGTCTTTTGTGACGTTTAGATTCAAACACTGTTCAATCAAGAAACACTAGCTTCACTCCTGAATCTACTTTATGAGATAGTTACTATAATGGTTTTCTAAATATTATTGGGTGTTTTCTAATGAGATACGACCATGCTATACTTTTGTGGGCTCACATCACTCAGGAACGCAACCTGTTCCTTATAGAAATTCATAAAATAAAATAAGACAGTAGATAATCCCTGAGCCTTCTCAGCGAAGCAGAAAATTAGATTGTGTATCATGGAAAGAAGAAATTGTTGTAAAACCAATTTTTGTCTTCTTCATTTGCAGTTTGAACAAGGGGAGAAAAGCCAGAGTGAGGAATCTAATAAACCAGATTGTAGTCACTTTTATTGATCCATAATTCAAAACCTTGTCCACTTTTAAAATGTACTATTTTCCTACAGTTATAAGTAAGAACGGATTAACACAATAATGACGCTGATCTGTCCAACACATATTCTTATAAGTACTTATTTTTTGTTATAGCGGAGCACTGGCTATACATCTTGCTCAAGATAAAGCAATTCAATAGAAACACATCAGGGATGAGCTACGGCATTTCATGCTCCGTAACCAGATTCATAGGGCGAATCTTTGAGCTTTATTTTATCATTAAACAGGTATTTATTACCAACTGCCTTCATGTTAAGTGGCGTATGTTAACGAATCTTCAATTTAGATACATCAGTAGGCTCAATTTCTCTCATAACCGAGACCAAAAACAAAACTTAAGGCGTCATATTTTACTACGTTTTACTTCCTAATACACTTACAGACCAGTCTAAAATCTGATTTACAAAGACACTTTCTGTACTGCTGTTAAAGCTGAGTGTGTTCAGTCGCACTTAGGCGAAGTTAGGAAAGGAAGCCAAATTAGGGACATTAATTTTTAGGAAAGAAATGAAGCAGAGGATTAGACATCCCAGTTATCTATCGAAACGTTCTTACGACACGGAGCTTATCCCTAAAGTTCCAAAGTTTATTGCAGTTGCTTCCGACAGACTTGTTTACTTAGTAGTCAAATCTACAAAAGATTAGTTTGAATAACTCTAAGAAAACACCGCGTGAAATAACATCATATCTTTATGCAAAAACAAATGACTCGATAATGGAAAAGCAGGGGGCTAATTTGGCCTTATGTCCTGAATGTCTACTTCTGAAGAGCAGATAGATATATCAGACAGGTATCACTTAAATCTTACCTTGAATAACAAACTACTTAAAAATGATATCATTGTATTATATATTTTTCGGAAGGGACATTTTTATATTCTTATGGATATATTACCTCTATCATTCATATTTATTCTTAAACATAACGTTCTTTAAAGGACACAGTGTAATAAGTGTAAATGTAGCGCCAACGTCTTGTATTTAATAGTGTTGACAGCTCACAACTGTTTACAATTTCACTTTCAAATGTTTCGTTATCAGCATACTTAACCCTCGTATAATGCGATTCAAAATGTCTAATAATTTCAAAAGTATTACAATGAAATTATTGTGATTCTGTTAAGTTTGTTTTAGAACAAAGCCCACATTGGGTTATCTATTTGTGTAATGCGAGATATCGAAACGCGAAGTTTAGCGTCATAGGTCTGTAAACATATCACTTTCTCACTGTTATAAACCATAAAAATATATTTTGTACTCATGTGACTTCTTATATAATTTATTTGATGGATTTAATTTTGTTTGTTGTTAAGCTATGTGACGAGCTATATCTAATATCCCAACATTATAAACACATAACGTACAGATATTCAAGTTTAAAACTTTAGATGTGTCCATAATGAGATATATTTTCAATGTGCAAGTTAATGTTTTCTATTAATAGTTACAGCTAACATCCTTCAACCCTCAGTATGGAAATGAAACTACCATTAAAGGTTTGTCAGTTTTAATAATGAAGCTAAAATCAGTTGTTTCCCATTAGAAATAATATATTTTAACTGACGAGGTGTTTGAATATGTACATTTGTCGTTTTTAATTATCAAACTTTTCTGTAGTTCAGTTAATTTCTCTTGAAGATAAATTTCACAGTGTAAACCTTATTATTTGATTGTCTTCAGAAAATAATCCAATTAAACATCAGATAAACTTTCCCCAATAGGTTTAGAAATGATAAGATAAAAATTCCCCATCTGTTAAAAAAACTAGAAGATAAATATTCTCCAATAATTTTTAGAAATGATCAAATAATGATTCCCCAACAGGTTTTATAAATTATAAAATTAACATTTCCCAGTTGGTCATAGACAGGATTAAATTTAAAAAAAAAACTCACAAAATTTTATCTAAGAGATTTAACCTCGAATTTAAGTGTTATTAGCCCTAAATACTTCTGATAAGTCAATAGATAAGCATAGTTTAATTAGTATTTAATTTTCAAGAAAGATGCCACCTAGGTGTGGAGCTTCTCTTCCTCCCTATTGGGTGAAAACATTATTTTGGTCAAAGTTAATAAACGCTTTTACAAAAAACGAGAAACATCAAAAATGTACCATGATTAAATAAGCTGTAAAAACAATGTACCGCGATTAAATAAATCGTTATAACATCGTAACATGATTAAATAAGCCATAACAACAGTGTACCATGCTTAAATAAGTTGTGACAGCAATGCCCCATGATTGAATAAGTTGTAACAACAGTGTACTATGATTTAGTTGTGAAAGGCAGCTAGTCAATACATATCCACCATCAACTTTTGGGTTACCCTTTTGCCGACGAATAGTAGGGTTGACAGTCACATAAAAACGCCCTACCGCTGAAAAAGCGAGCATATTTGGAGTTACGGGGACTCGAACCAGCTACCAGCAGATTACGAATGGAGCACTGTAACCACCAAACTTCTGGTGTAAAGTGGTTGAAATACTATTATATTCTCTTCTTCATCGTGAAAACCCTAAAGAACAGAATAAATAATGTTTAAATATATGATAGGCCAAATAATAATGTCTAAGATAATTAAGTTTAACAACACTTCAACGTCTTTGAGAAGACATTCACATCATAACCATAATTAGTTTTAATACTTAATATACTGTTTTATTTCATGACGATATTGTTTAACATCCTAGACTGTGTATATTATTTTACTTATAATTTTATGTTGTTTTATCACAACTGTGCTGTTTTACGGTATAACTTTATGTTATTTTATCATTAATATATTACATAATGGTGTGTAACGTTATACGGTTGTATTTTCCGTTTTGAAGCCTAAATATGTACAATCACATTTATTATAGACTAAGGGAACAGCATATCGTCAACAAACACAATATGAAAAAGTTTAATGGTTTAGTATGTTTTGACAGTTATTCTTTAAATGCACCCATGGCTTTAGCATGAGAAAAAGCGATTCTGTGATAATTAAGTTATTATCATGAGTTATTAAGATAACAGCAAAAAAAAACACAAAAAAACAGGTAATGTTGCAGCTACCATAGTTCTGTCTTCTTTAAAGGATTATTATTTATTCAACGGTTTTTCTGATCAAATCTGACAATCTGATGTGAAAGAAAAAATTATTATTTTTACTCTAAGTACCAGGTTTAAATTTCTGACAGAGCTTCCTAAGCCTGTTAAGAGATGTTTTCGTTCCTTTCCTATTAAATTAGGGTTCGTTTTTTTTAACGTTGTCTCTAGATATGATAAGATTACAATCGTAAGTTTTAAACCTAAACAAAGAGATGTTTAGTCGAATATCAAGAATTATGTTTTCTACTCATACAACAAACATTTAGGAAAAGTTGAACGAAAAGAGATATTAAAAAAAATACTTATCCTGTGGATACGTACATATTAAATTGGTATATTTGAATCCTTAAAGGGATATTAAAAACGTACAAAAAGTTGTAAGCGTATTATTCAAAATTTGTACAAAAGAATTTTGACGAGAAGTTTGAACTAAAAATATAAACTTTCAGAGTCCTGTGTTGGTTTCAGGCTTAAGAAACTGTCAATGTAAAAATGGAACGAAAGGCAAGAAATTAATGTTTATTAATGAGAAGACATCAAGAAAGGAGTCACTTGGATCACGAACTTATGGTCATGAGCAATATACACAAGGTTGTCTTTAATTCCAAAAATAGTGTAGAATATAAGAGATTATTAGCTTTGGTATGAACACATAAGCGAGTTAGCTGTAAAGTTTTTGAGTTAACGTGTCGCGAACCACAAATTCTCATATCTACAAACCAGATTCCCTTATGAAAAAACTTTGTACGGTCCCACTTAACCTATAATTTATCGTGTAAACATGGAATGAACAATGTACGGGTGTAGTATATATATATATACACATACAAACACATTTATGGTCAAAACAGGGTTTTCGTAGAATATCCCATCTCATCATATTCGTGTTGCTTAAATTCAGGTCATTTATTGGTATATATGTAATATATTATGTAGTGCTTATATACTATGTAATTCATATGTTGTTATATTTCATATATTTGTGTATTTTGTCCTATTATTATACATTTGTCAACTTGACCAACGTCAGTATGGAAATATCTATGAAATGGATATATTTTTTTAACTTCTTTGATGAACTATGCAGATAAATAAAGAACCTGCTGGCTTCACCTTTAATATGCTTCAAATATAGATTGATTTCAAGATTTAAAATG
Source organism: Tachypleus tridentatus (assembly GCF_004210375.1). NCBI lineage: Eukaryota > Metazoa > Arthropoda > Merostomata > Xiphosura > Limulidae > Tachypleus > Tachypleus tridentatus. The sequence continues at coordinate 57,537,109 of NC_134833.1, forward strand.
TAACCTTATAAGATTATTTGAACGGCATATCAGTGAATTCAGTAACATATATAGTTTCGAAAGAATTTAGCACATTTGTCTTAAGGGGCCCATTACTGTCGCGAATCTCATCACAGTGCGCTAGCAGATGGAAACTGAAAGTGCTCGGAACTTGGAAGACTATTGATTTCGCGTAATTTCACGAGGGAGAGCGAAGTCAATTCAGGCTTACTGTGTGTGTGAAGAGATGTCTTCAGCAAGATGTCATTTACGAAAAGCCTTGATAAGAAACGACATAAAAATAGTACTTGTTATATATACCTATAGATTCGTCGAACTCACAAATGTAAAGCAATGTTGCAAAATAAAACAGTAAACAGTTTTCGGTTATCGTAATTGAGTATTTCTCTCACATATATTATCTGGATTCTCTGCTTTGCAATCCAGTTTTCGAAATAAATATTAAACCTAGAAACTACATAATTGAATGCATATGAACCTCACTCACCTTTACAACTATGAATACGATCAGTACCAGCACCGTTATAGTCAGTAAGAAGCTGTAAGTAGGGAAATAAAGTGAATTACAGTGTATTCAGATTAACATTGCTCATCACCTATAACGTCATTTCTAAATTAGAATTCCAAACTTACATACTCTAATCATTTATTAACACGACCATAATTATAAGGCAAAAGAAATAATTTTACAGCTGTATTATAGTGTATTACCATAGCTACTGAGCTGTTGATCCACGAGTTGACGGTGGGTGGTGATGACTGGCTGCCTTCCCTCCAGAGAACTTCCAATAAAACAATAAATTCTGTTGGAAAACATATTTAGAAGATCACTGAAGGTATGCACATAGACATCGAGGGTGAAGAGTGTGCAATCTTATCTTCTAACTTGCATTCTTATATGTGTAAAGACACATTTAAAATGTAGAGAAAGAACAGTCTCAGATACCATCAAATTGCACCATTTTTATTGAAAATTGTAATATATTTTCGAGAGGATATGCTTGGTTTTCTCATAAAGGGCTTCCTTTCACTTATTTCTTTTTGCTCCAAAAACATCCCTTGCCCGTTATAGGTTTATACCTAATCTCCTAAGTAGGTATACCAGTCTTTAGTTATTTTATTCTTATTTCTAATATGATAAGCCGTGGGTGGCTCAGCCACTATATTAGATTCAAACAAGAATGTCTAATAAACAAAATAAAAGGATATTTTAAGAACGATAATTCGTAAACATTTCCCCTCACTGGCTCAGCAGTAAGTTTGCAATTTTCATAACAGTGATGGGCAAAGCACAGATAGTACGTCATGTATCTTTTCGCTCAACAAAAACATAGCAGTAAATATTATTTTCATTGTTGTTTTGCTTTCAGACCTGAACCGAAATCACCGCCATTGCTTGATTTAAAAAAATACTACTTGAGGGCAGTTTTCTGTGAAACTTTCTGACGCAGAGATATATTGCATTTGTTAAAATGTTTCCAGCTAAACCCCAACAACAAAAAATAAAAGCCTACTCAAATTATATATAAATAAATGGCGAGTATGTGGTTCACAGAAATGACCTTCATCCGGAATAACGCCTCTTTAAAATAACATCAAAACAGTTTGGGATTATTCTTGTGTTAAAAAGTAGAGAAACACGATAAAACAACAACCGTATTAAGGCAGATACTAATATTTACGTATACAAGGAAAGCTCGGGTGCCCTAGGGCATTTCAATTTTGGGCAAAGGAAAATACTGGGGTTCGTAAACATTTTTCATATAATTTATATATTTATGTCATTGTGAAAAATTTAGAAAAGCAATACTTGTTTCTTGGAAGTGTTGCCAAAATTCTGTAATTGGAGTATTTAATTAACGAAAATAAACGTTGTTATATCAGCACGTACAGGTAATATAAAAATAAAACTTGTATGAAAAGAACACATTCTTCTCTCTTCCCAGATGTTAAGTGGACAAGACAATAAGTTGACTGATTGATTTGTTTTCCAATGTCCCCTATGATATATCAGTGAGATCTAAAGACATGAAAGAAAAACAAGTTATATAAGCACCTATGTTTCCGTAGTGGATACTAAAGATAAATAATATAAAGTAGTTAAGTAAACCCTATATTTTCTTAGTGGGGTCTAAACACAGAAAACAGAAAGTAGTTATCACCTACGTTTCCTTAGTGGAGACTAAAGACAGGTAATCTTCGACATATAGTCACATCACTTAGTAGTAACTGCATTGTTTCTTTTCTTCATTAATCCAGCGTAGGTTAGTTCTATGATAAAGTTTTGGATATTTTAACTAGCCAATTTCGAATTCTCTGCATTTTATGGTTTGTATGAGTTTGAGAAAACGAGATATTCCCTTGGCGTGGCTAGTGGTTTGCAGTTCATTGACATCCTTTTGTCAGCGATTCAAATTAAGGAATAATACAGTTCGAAAGAAAACAGTGTGTTGTGTGTTATTTGACCGAAATCACTTTATTAGCACTAACATAAAAGACTAGAGCAACGCTGAAGGCCCCTCATGAACCAAAGAGACCCACAAGCTTCCAAAGTGGGGTAGAGGTTGCTTGAGCATTGTTCTCAGGTTTATCCTTCGGATTAGAGACGTGTAAACTTATATATAAATCCCATCATGCTTGTGAGGCCTTCTGGATCCATTTTGGTATATCATTTTACCCATTTCCTAAGTGTGGGGAGGAAGCTATGCAATTTAGATTAAGACTCTCCCAGGCCCACCTCGAATAGTGCGAACTTTGATAATGCTAGCTTCAAAGAATTTCACAATACAAATCATAACTTACCATAGAAAACAATGGTTTGAAATGCTCCGCTTTTAGTCCTTAGAAATATTAGTAGATTTTACAGTCACAAATTCATTGATTTCTTTTAAGTTATGAACAAGGAGATGAGCAGTTTTACAAACAAAAAGTGCGTTTAGAGATGAAAGTGTAGCTTCCTCAAAACACTAAAGTGATATGAAGGCGACCGTTATTTATATGATCCGATTTCCACTTCGAGTGTTTTCCCAAGAAGATGCACGATTCAGCTTCAAACATGAATTATTAAATTTAGGCAGCGTCGCCATACGTCAATTGTTGGCAAATTTCCCAAAGTCATGTTTATTTTGGTCTATGACTCGTACACATGTTTGAGTTTGTATGTATGTACATATATCTTAGCAACAAAAGAAATAGCATATGTAGGCTGCTCATGAATTATTTATATTATATTACCTTCCGAATATTTAGTTTTTTTTTTTTCTTTATTTATTCACTTTCTAACTTAGTGAATAATTCATAGAAGAAAAAACAACAACAAAAACTTAAGGACTTACATTCTTATGATCCCAGGTGTTTATGCATCTAATTTGCCTTCAAAGAGACAACATTCTTGAGGAAATATTTCTGCTTAATATACTATTTTTTAATTTTTTTTATATTTGATTTATAGTTCAATTGGTTTAATGAAACGTCATTACACATCCCTGGTAAAAATAAAACCAGAAACGAACTGCTTCAGCGTTACCAGGTCACTGGTCCACACAGTATATGAATAATCCACAAATTTTGTAAATACGAGTATTAGTTCAGATTTCACAAAAGACAGAGAAGTAAATATTCATGTAATAAACGCAGTAAAGAAATCTATACGTATAGTCAACAACTGGTTGATAGGTAGTGCTGTTTCGATACCGATATATTATAGTATGAACGTTGATTTGAGGCCTTTGATCTTAATTATATCGTTTCGGTTTTTATTTAAATAATCATTAACACTGAACTCCATTGTTAATATTTTATAGAAATAAATCACCGTCATTGTCACATGTTGTCTGTGTTCTTGTTGAATTAATTCAATAACTTTGTCTACTTTCGTCTGGATCGGAATTCGGTCGCGACCTGGAGAAGTCAGGTTTGTACAAGTCTTGCTACCTGGGAGAGTCGGGTTAATGCAAGCCTCGCGACCTGGAAGAGTCGGGTTAATACAAGCCTCGCGACCTGGGAGAGTCGGGTTAATACAAGCATCCTTTTCTCCTCAAGTGCTACCCCCAATGTCACAGGGGTATGTCTGCAGATTCACACTGCTAGAAATTGGATTTCGATACCCGTGGTGGGCAGAGCACAGATAGCCTATTCTGTAGCTTTGTGCTTAATTCCAAAAAACAAATAACCAAACATATCCTTAACTACTTTCAAGTATAATACTGTCGAAATACAAAAATACTGTAAGTACTGTATTTATTTGTGAGTGTGGGTGTATATTACTCTTTTTATCGATGTACAAGAGAGTTCAGTCCTCGGAGATTTATGAAAGTGTTGCTATTCTATAGTGAAGATTAATTACATGTTAAAATCAAATTTAGTGAAACATTTGTTAAATGTGTATAGAAAATTTGCAGCTCACGTATTTAGAAATTAGATAGATTGAACATGTCATAATGAGTCAGAGAGAAATATTTCCCTGGTGTTGATAAATTAAAATAAGGTTTATATAATGCAAGACAGCTGGTATGAGTATTAGAACTTTAATTAAAATAAAGTACAGAACAATGTTTCGACCTTCTTAGGCCATCTTCAGTATATCTGAAGATAACCTAAGAAGGTCGAAACGTTGTTCTGTACTTTATTTTAATTAAAGCTTTAATACCCATACCTGTCGTCTTGAGAATACATTTTTACTTCAAATGGGTTTCTTGTCATCCTGTAAAACCTACAGACAGTAAGTTTGTCATTAAAATAATGGTTTTAACATAATTAAACCAAGACACTGATGAGCTAATCATATTTGGAAGTAAAGTGTCCACCTTTATAAAAGTATCATGTCTAAAATGAAATATTTGTTCAAATTATATGGATAACATAAAGTCAAGCTAGTCAAGGAGTAAATTTTATATCATTTATTTAAATAAAAGTTTTTTTAGCATGATGTACATATAAACGGTCATAAAATATAATTAGGTAAAAGCTGATGAATTAGTCGTTTAATCAGATTTTATTTCATTTAGTGACGCTGAGAGACATTGATACACTTCATGTGGCCCTTGTGGCTCCACTTAGTGGAACTAGTCGTCATATCCGCCTTTCATGACAATCTATTAATACATCCCAACAGTGCGCACATTTCTGATGACATCATCGTCTCTATCTCTTTCCCATTCCTCTTGAAGTCGACATACATGTAGCGCTCTCTAGCGGCCTTAGTACTATCATTCTCATATAGCAATATATATATGTTAATAAATGTTTGTTATAAAGAATTTAAACAAAGTATTTGTACGAATACTATAGGAGTCTGTCATAAATTCATTGTATGTTTGCTTGATTGCGCATGAGTTGAGAAAATGTTGATCTAGCAACTTTATATACTTTAGTGATTGTAGAAAGCTGTGTGTTTTGTAGCTGTAATAGATTTGTTAGTGTAACGTTTACACGTGCTGAGACTCTATTACTGGGCGTATATAGCGTTTATATATTTTGATTATATTTCCTGCTGATATACCATTACTTTTACACGAGAGCATCTTTGCGTAGTTTGTTGATAACCGTATTTTAGTTGTAATTTTGTTTATATGTTGCTTCCAAGTTAAATGTCAGACCAAGAAACTTGGCTGATGTATAATTACGATTTTTATTTTGAAAATGATAAATATTTGTTTTAGAAACGTTCATTTTAAACTTATTTCTTTCAAAATATTTTATTATCTGATATATAACTGGGTGTAAGTTTGTTGCTGTTATTGTTGTAGATGTTTAACTTTGTCATATCGGCCCGTCATGGTCAGTCAGGTGGGTTAAGGCGTTCGACTTGAAATCTAAGGATCGCACCAAACATGCTCGCCCTTTTAGCCGCGGGGGCATTATATTGTGACGGTCAATCCCACTATTCGTTGGTAAAAGAGTAGCTCAAGAGTTGGCGGTGGGTGGTGTATGACTAGCTGCCTTCCCTCTTGTCTTACAGTGCTAAATTAGAGACGGCTAGCGCAGATAGCCCTCGAGTAGCTTTGCGCGAAATTCTAAAAACAAACAAACAAACTTTATCATATAACAACATCATCTACGAATTCAGATGTCGTGTATAAATTTATGTCAAACGATGGCAAATCGTATACGTACACGGAAAAACGGATGGGGCTAACTTCCTATTACTGATGAACGCTCGCCTCAGCTGTAAAGTACTCTCAGTCGGTGCCCTCCACATTCACTCTACATTTCATATTAGCTAAATAATTAGATAACCAACAAATAACACGTCAGTAATTCATGCTGCCTTATTTAAAATCAATGTCCATTTACAGTACCTTTATCTTCATTAAAGCTACGAACTTAATTTCATTTAGTGATCTGTTGTAGTTGCCGGAATTTTCTGAAACCATTCTGCACTTCACGTAATTTTGACTTTACCCTTGTTTATTCGCTGCTTTATTTTTTCTTAAACTATATAAATATTTACTTGTTTTTCGTTATAGCTTAATTCTTCGGGAAACATATGAATATTTGTTTCTTTCCCCGTACAGTTTACCTTCTTTAAGAAACATATGAATATATGCTTCCTTCCTTCTGTTTCACCTTCATTAGGAAACATATGGGTATTTACTTGTTTCCAGCTATATTTACCTTCTGTTAGAAACATATGAATATTTGTTTGCTTCCCGCTTTATTCGACCTTCTTTTAGAATCATATAAATATTTCCATTATACTCGCTGGTTTTTCTTCTATTAGGTTTGGTTTTGTTTTTAAATTTCGCACAAAGCTACTCGAGGGCTATCTGTGCTAGCCGTCCCTAATTTAGCAGTGTAAAACTAGAGGGAAGGCAGCTAGTCATCAACACCCACCGTCAACTCTTGGGCTACTCTTTTACCAACAAATAGTGGGATTAACCGTCATATTATAACGCTCCCACGGCTCAAAGGGCGAGCATATTTGGCGCGACCGGGATGCGAAACCGCGACCCTCAGATTACGAGTCGCACGCCTTAACACGCTTGGCCATGCCGTGCCATTCTTCTATTAGAAGCATATAAATATTTAATTGTCTTCTGCTATAGTTTACCTTTTTTCAGAAACATAAATATTTGCTTGCTTTACTGGTATAGTATACCTTTTTTTAGAAGCATATAAATATTTACTTGCTACCCGTTGGTTTTCTTTTTATTAGAAACATATAAATATTTGATTGTTTTCCGTTATAGTTTATCTTCTTTTAGAAATGTATGAATATTTGCTTGCTTCCCGGTAGTTTACCTTATTTTAGAAAGATATACATGTATGATTGTTTCACGTTGGTTTAGCTTCTATTAGAAACAGGTAAATATTTGCTTGCCACCTACTACATTTTACTCTCTCTTAGAAATATAAATATTTGACTGTTTCCCGCTATAATTAACTTCTTTTATATGGTAGTTAAACGTATCAATCCCATGAAAATAGGCCCTGCATGGCGAGATAGGGCGATTGCTCGCAATCTGAGTGTCGCGGGTTTCAATCCCAGTTCCACCAAACATTCTTAACATTCAGTCAGGGAGGGTGTTACAATTTTACGGTCAGTACTACTATTCGTTGGTTAAAGAACAGCCTAAGAGTTGGCGGAGGGTGGTGATGATTTGCTGTCTCCCCTTTCACTGCTAAATTAGATATAGTGAGCGTAGATAGCCCTCTTGTAGCTTTACGAGAAATTCAAATCAAACTCATTAAAATGTTAAATTAAATTACACTTTCAGATGTTAAATAATAGTGTCTATATATGTTAATGCTGTGTAAATGTTACCTTTGACCATAAACAGACGATATCGATATATTTATTTTTGTTATAAGATTTAAGAAGATATAATATCATATCTTTGCGCAAGTATCTTTTTTCGAAATTCATTTAGATGTTACAATATATTTTGTGTCCTCGATTATTTGCAATTTGTTTCATTTGACTGGCCATGTTTAGAAATGTACACAACATCCTAGAGTAAGTTTCTTGTTGAATATTCTGGTTTACATTTTACAGTGGTATTTGTTAGTTGTATTATGTTAATAACCTGAAAAAATCTCCAAAATACGATTGATGATAACATTCTATATAAAAAATACAAAATTCAAGTTGAGATACGTCTATAGTACTTCAGTTAAACTTGAAAGTTATTCAATAAAAATAATGATGTCGTTAGTTAATATTGTGCTGAACAGGAAGGACACTTTCAGTGCAGTCAAGAATTTTAACAGAGCATATAAATTTCTCGAACGTGAGGGTATTTCCACTTGAAAAGAGCGTAATTTCACTTAGCGTTGGGTGGTCCAGTACGTTTTAAAACTTCACGTTCTGAGTGAATCACGGTCGCTTAGTAACAGAATCATTTTTTATGTTGTACTATGAAAGCACTATCTATTCAACCAGATTATAACCTCATTCTTCTTTTCGCTCCTAACCTCAAGCAGAGAGCTGGACTCGTTTCTACAACAAAATTCAAAGACTACGGGATCTCTAAACATTCATTTTATTCTAATTAGGATTAGTTGGAGAGTGTTTTCTCTTTTCAACCATCCTTCATTACACCTTATACTTTTAAACATTAGCTTTAGCTTGTTTGTTTGTTTATTCTATTTTGCGCGAAGCTCAACGAGGGCTATCTGCGCTAGGTTCTAATTATAAAGTGATAAGCTAGAGAGAATGAAGCTCAGCTAGTCTACATCTAGGGCTACTCTTGTCAGACCAAATAATAAGAATTTGACAATCAACTTTTATTACGCACGATTTTGTGTGTGTATGTGGTGTCGGTTATAACGGGACGCGAACCATGGAACCTCAGCTGACCTCGGCCCATTAAATTATCATATTCTTTTGGTCACAAAGTGTCATTCCACTTGGATTGTCATATCTTGATTAATAAAATACTTGTTTTCTGACATTACTGTCAAGAAAGAAAACACTCAATTATTATATTAACAAGGTTTTGGTGGTCCGGCATGGCCAGGTGGTAGGGAGCTCAACTCGTTACCTGAGGGTCGCGGGTTCGAATACCCGTCGCACCAAATATGCTTGTCCTTTCAGCCGTGCGGGGCGTTTTAAAGTGACGGTCAATACCACTACTTGTTTGTAAAAGAGTAGCTCAAGAGTTTGCAGTGGGTGGTGATGACCAGCTGTTTTCTCTCTAGTCTCACATAGCTAAATAGGGACTGCTAGGGCAGATAGCCCTCGTGTAGCTTTGAGAGAAATTTCAGAAAAACAAACAAACTTTCGTTGGTGAGATATAGTTTTTCTTTTCCAAATTCCTTGAACTACCAAATATAAATATTTAAATTATTCTCGTAAGTTGATAGAATAATTTAACGATTATTCCCAACAGGACAGGTATGATATGATTTAAGTGCTTCTTCACGGTGTATAATAGTAGAGAAACTTAACCGTCGTTTTATTGTTATCTTTGACACAAGTTCGAGATAGTATGATTTATGAGTTCGTTTCAAAGTTTCGTAAACTTTTAACAGAAAATACATGGATAAATGTAAGTTATTCATTTATTATTTTAGTTGTAGAAAAATTAATTACTATAATTTTAATATAATTAAGTCTATTCATACGACTCGTGTATTTTTATCTCAACAAAAACAATTGCGAAGTTTGTGACGTATACGTGTGAAATTACTTTTTGAAAATTGTCATTTCAAAATGGTGACTGGTGTTCCCCAAGATATTTTAGACAGTATGTTCTGTGTGCAGTTATTATAATATTAACTTTCAATGTAATAAATCCTAATGGAAATGTTTATGCAAGCAAAACAGTTATCCTATCTTCGATTTAAAATAACCTTCACACTGCTGTTAGATAAATCAAAATTTTCGTTGACAATGATTTGAAATCTTCGTATAATATAGTAACAATATTTTTAAACATGAGATAATTAAAATAATAATCACATCTTATATATTTAAGTATAATAGATCTTTCATTTTGAAAATTGTTCTAAAGCCAACTGATACAGTCTGACTGTTTGTCGTATGTTAAGCGAAGTTTGCTATAATTGAATGTTAACCCACCAAATATTGAGAATATGACCATGTAGTGAACTTACTTAGATAGAGACAGTGTTAATCATTGATAATTTTATTTTGAAAATGTACAGTTGAATTAAAAACAAAAATTGTATTTAACTGATATGCGTCACTACATATTTACAGTTTTGTAAATCAACCATCTACTTTAAATATATTGTAAATACACAGATACGACAGAGTGTTATAAATAACTTTTATTTTCTTAAAACTTTTCCGTAAGTATAGATGTCGCACGTTTAAACAGAGTTTCCATTTTATTTTAAGTAGATTGAAGTTGTTGTTGCTGTTTTGAATTAAGCACAAAGCTACACAATGGGCTATCTGCGCTCTACCCACCACAGGTATCGAAACCCGGTTTTTAGCATTGTAAATCCGCAGACATACCGCTGAGATACTGGGAAGCGTAGACTGCACTACTCAAATAGTGTTTCAGACACAATATATAATAATCTATGCTGAATAATACATTAATTACTTAAACATTATACAAAGAACTTTTAATTTTCAGTAATTAAAGTATACTGAACATATGTAGAGATCTTTATTAAATATATTGTGTATTATAATTATGATTTAATTTAATATATTTATCGATATGTAAAAGTGAATATTATTTACAAGAAAATGATTATAGTAATCAATGTTTTGTTACAAACACTGAATTATTCATAAAACGTTAATCACTTAGTCCTTGGATTAGCTAGCCAGTTATTGGAAAATAGATTTTGTTATTCTAATCCTATGGTTTTTCTAATATTGTATATTTTCTTAACCAAGATGGTCTCTGGTCTTGATTATCAAACACTTCCGACTATCATACTTAATTATTTACGAATACTGCTATACTTCGACGTTGCAACATAGAACTTACTTTACAAACCATATAATCTCGGTCAACTTAGAACCGATTTTCGAATGAATCATCCTTGACATAGTCATGTATTGTGTACACCAGATTGAGTAAGATATATTTCTTATAGAACAGGAAACGTAATAATTTAATATTGAAAATCTTTAATAACATGACGGAGTAAGTTTTAATTATTGTACTGTTCATATAGCACTAATTAATGATACGGAAATGTAATGTAATTTTAGGACGTATTACTTGTAAAATGTCTCTTTCTCTTTCTTTCTTTTCTTATAGCAAAGCCACAACGGGCTATCTGCTGAGCCCACCGAGAGGAATTAAACCCCTGATTTTAGCGTTGTAAATCCATAGACTTACCGCTGTACTAGCGAGAGGCAATTGTAAAATGAATAAATTAAATAATTATGAATTATTATATTAATTAGTACTAAGCGTCCTTCCTAGGACGATTTCATTAATTATTAATTGTAGACATGATGAGACATGCAACATGTACTTTATGAGATATAACTGCTAAGAAACATGTTCTATACTTTGTGCTACTCTTACTTATGGCCAAGTGATTAGAGAGTTCGACTCGTGGGGGCATTATAAAGTGACGGTTAATCGCACTGATCATTGGTAAAAGAGTAGCTCAAGAGTTGGCGGTGGGTAGTGATGAGTAGCTGCCTTTTCTTTAGTCTTAACTGCTAAATTAGGGATGGCTAGCGCAGATAGCCCTCGTGAAGCTTTGCGCGAAATTCAAAAATCAAACAAACAGATATTATTACATAATCATCCATCACAGCCGTCTGTAATGGCGGCCCAGCAACACGTCCCTAATGACATCATTTTGGCATCATGCTAAAACTTGAAAGTATGAATTTGTCACCTTTTATGACATCTTCCCCTCTCTCGACATGCATGTGCCCCTTGCGGTTCGTCTGAAGTACGAACCTTGCTGCTCACGGTAAACCTTTCTTTTAATTCAAAAGGCTAAGAATCAATAATGTAAGGTACTAAAATTGTATAACGGACATAGAAACTTTTCACAAACTTCTCAAATTTCTGTCACCTTGAACATAAAGCTCACCTGATTCAATTTATTACAATACCTTCAGGGTTTCTAACACATACAGGGATCAAAAGTTATCAAACAATAGTTGAAAAAGCGTTGGTTTTTTTTCTGCAGAAAACAGAACAATTCTTGCCTAAAGCAAATATCTTTCAATAGCTAGGAAGTTATGATTTTGTTTCCTTTATCTTTTTAAAAGACAGCGAATTTATAAAGATAACGACGAATTTAGATTGTCACCACCTGTGTCACTGAAAATCCTAAGCAAAAATTAAAATACAAAATCGCAATTTTCAAAGGACAAAAGTTTTCAATGAAGGATGAAGAGAATCAAAACATAAACAAAGTTCGAATCTTTTTCCACAGTTACTTCGTTCTTGTATTATAAATAAGGTGTAAACTGAAGACCAAACACTTACAGTTACAAAGTGTCATTATGAATCTCAACTACAGATCAAACATTTACAGCAGCACAGAGTCGTTATTAGTGTCAACTAAAAGTAAGCAACCTACATCCACAAAGTGTTATTATGAGTGTTAACCAAACACCTACAGCCACAAAGTGTCGTCATGAGTATTAATCAAACACCTACAGCCACAAAGTGTCGTTATGAGTGTTAACCAAATACCTACAGTCACAAAGTGTCGTAATCAGTGTTATTCAAACACCTACAGCCACAAAGTGTCGTCATTAGTGTTAATCAAGTAGCTCAAGCCATAAAGTATCGTTATGAGTGTCAACAAAATGATTTTAATAGTTAAAACGTTTTGATATCCTGTCTTTATCAGAAAATAGTTACATTCCAAAAGACAGTTCAATTCCAGGAAACGTTACAGACTTGTGATTGTGACGAATCTCATCTACCTTTTGAATCCACACACAGCTTATTTCGGAAAAAAAATATTGAATTCATTCACACTTTATATCAGCAAGGAAAACTAGTTTTATAATCCAACACGCTTGATATGGTGAGAAAGATAGATACGCTTGTCATACACGTCTGATATCAGTAAAGAGAAAAAAAATATTATTGTGAAACACAGACTTGTTTTTAATGTCGCGCAAAGTTGATCTCTTCAAGGTTGAAAATTGGGAAACAATAATACATTATTCAGTGGCTGGGAATTGAAAACACAGCTAATATGGAAGAAAATATGTGTCACAAATTACGATAATAAAGATGCAGACGATCAAAGAAGAAGAGAGCGACTCTTTCCAATAAATTATCTGAAGATGGCAGTAAGGATTTACTGAATCTTCTCCATGACTTTTGTAAAGCAAATTGTTTTGGGGGTATCTAGAGGGTATCTATATTTGTTCTCATTTGCTTAAACATACATACAGTTCCAAATAGTACTGTTGCTTTTAGGATCGGGAGTAAATCCTCACCAAGTGGAACAAGTGAAAACGGCCAATAGTGCCAAACGAAATTGAAATGTACACACATAAAGTGTGCAAGGTTTAATTTAAAATGTACTGTCAGTGTCACAGTATGTGGTAGTAAACAATACACGACATGTAATGTGATCTCAGTTAAACACAGCATATAAATAATGATATGAAGAGTATTCAGTACAAACCATAGGTTGTTTTCAAACTATCGATTCAACATATATCAGAAATATTGTCATTTGTGCGCTGTTTGGTGCATATGTAACATAACACACTTATAGACTTGAGTGACTTACTGCTAACTTGATTTTCACCCTATAATGAACTCTATAATATAGTTATTGAAGTGTCACTGGTCCGTAGTAAAACATTTCGTTGTCACTTAATCTTAACTAACGTGTGACGCGGCCATATGGTAAAGCTGCGTTCGAATTATGGTGTGATACATCAAAATATTTCTCCACTTTTGGGCTCGGATGTGTGAACAATGGGTAGTAGGGTGCTAGTTGTTGCCTTCCCTCTGGTAAGTAGTACAATATTAGGGACGATGATAGATAGCCCTAGCACCTTCGTCATACAAAAAAAAATCAAAATCTTTATCTAACGTAACAAACAAGCCGGGAAAGTAGTCAAGGTAAATATCTTTCACTTTGCATACTTACCGTAGTTTGATTACACTACGTTCTTCCAGTATCGATCGAACCAAACCTTTCATGAGTTGAGAAAAAAACTTTGGTGGACAGACAAAAAATATGTAAATGTGGGTTCATTTGGTATGTATGACATGTTACTGACATATGTACATTTTAAATGGCCTTGTTTCTGTCTTTCTTTCTATTACTTTTTGCTTAACTTACAAAATTTCTGTCCCTTCGAAAACTTTCGTCTACAGTTCAAGAAGACGGATTACAACATATTTAAGAAATCTCATAGTCTACGGATTACAACATATTTAAGAAATCTCATAGTCTACGGATTACAACATATTTAAGAAATCTCATAGTCAACGGATTACAACATATTTAAGAAATCTCATAGTCTACGGATTACAATATATTTAAGAAATCTCATAGTCTACGGATTACAATATATTTAAGAAATCTCATAGTCTACGGATTACAATATATTTAAGAAATCTCATAGTTTCGCTTCCATTTTTATTCTTTCAGCTATGTTGCTCTTAATAACAAAACACCTATGTTTAGCTTAAACTTATTTTAACAAACGATTCGTGCTTTGATAGGATACTTACATACAGCCAATATGTGTTTATTGGTCAAACGTTTTGTATTACCTTTGTAATAAAAGTCTCATTTGCACTAAAGTTTAAGTGCCAAAGTGATCAGCGACGCTTGAACATCAAAACAGATTGGAAACTCAAAGATTCAGCCGGTTTCATCATAAGGTAAGAAACGTTATACTTTTCTTATATATGGCAATTACGTATCGACAAGAAATGAGAGAAAGCATCTGAGAATTGGTTTCATTTTTTTTAGGTGAATTCCAAACAAGCATTGAATTCTTAACATAGTTTTCTCTAAACGATATGTTGGGAAAATAACGAAGTTCCATTTCAATAACACAGTTTTCAGTTTTCTGTTGATTAGATCACATGATATTGAGACATTTATTCAGACACACGCACGATAACATGGAGTACATTAAAGCGAATATTTCGTTGACTTGTTTAGAAACTGTTCCATTAAACTTTATTTTAGGCTGACTGATTTCAACCTGATTTTACTAT
The DNA here is from genome assembly GCF_004210375.1 of Tachypleus tridentatus. Classification (NCBI taxonomy): domain Eukaryota; kingdom Metazoa; phylum Arthropoda; class Merostomata; order Xiphosura; family Limulidae; genus Tachypleus; species Tachypleus tridentatus. The sequence continues at coordinate 57,552,216 of NC_134833.1, forward strand.
CAAACGGAAACCTTATTTAGTTACTTGAAGAAGCAGTAGTAAACAAAACCTAATATTACGACAAACAAACGGAGCACCCAGACAGATTTCTCGAAGCTGAACGCATTATTGTCTCGGTTCGTGTTTATATTAAAATAGAAACAGCTTTATTAAAAATTAGGGGATGAACATTAAATCTAATATCTCAGCAGAAAAAAAAATGTCCTTTTCAATGTTTACGATTTGAATAAACTCACAAGTGTTTGCCGTAAGTACAGTAATAACACAATATATATTATTATTAATTTATTCAATAGTCGTATATGTTCGCAAACAAACTCGACCCTTTATCTGTATGTGAGAGAACATTCAGTACTGCTGACTCTTTAATAATGTGCACTTTATCTATTATAAATCGTTCACCACACAATGTTATATATGAAATAACCCTCAACTGTATACTACATGGTAACGTATGAAGAAAATATCTTTATTGGTTTTACCAGAGGCCCTAATTAATTAACACATTATTACTGTAAATAAACCAGCCTAGATTTACTACGTTTCTTCTAATTATCAGTTGTTTTTTTTATGGTTGATCCTTTAATATTTCTAACAATGTTTTAAAGATGCTATGTATGCAGCGGCTATTGTTTTGTTTGCATTGGTCCATAAGTCAAACTTATGATATATCAAATAATGGTGAAAGGATAAAAAATTACACTTCCAACGACATCTTAACGATATTACATAGGGTGTGGCTCTTCGGTGTAATGGTATACATATCATTAACAGTAACAATATTTCAACTATATTACTTACGGTATGGCTGTTCATATCATTAAAATTAATTATGTTTTAACTTTTGTTACTTACGGTATGGCTGTTCATATCATTAAAACTAAAAATGTTTTAACTTTTGTTACTTACGGTATGGCTGTTCATATCATTAAAACTAAAAATGTTTTAACTTTTGTTACTTACGGTATGGCTGTTCATATCATTAAAACTAAAAATGTTTTAACTTTTGTTACTCACGGTGTGGCTGTTATTAATTGTGTACTGGTATTCATACATAAGTCAAATCATCAACACTATAACAATGTTTTAACTACATTATGTGTCTGTTTTTAACTGCATACTGGTATATATAAGTCAAATTTCTAACATTGTAACAATGTTCTATGTACAATATTATGCATTGGCACTCAAGACATTTATCTAATGTTGATATAAGAGATTTCTTACGATTTTACAGTGTTTTCTGGGGTCTAATTTTCTGTAACCATTTTTAACTACTAGTACAGCATTCGAACCAACGTAACTGCTTACAGTATTTATAACATCTCAACATACCTGCGGACGAACAGAATCACAGCCAACACATTACTTACTTGATAAAACTCTTATGATGGACTTAAGGGGAAACTGTATGTTCTTCCGGTACATTATAGAGGCTGAAGCTACATTTGTATACACTGAGTGTTACAGCTGCATGTGACTCATTGACAAAGTTTACTTTGAATGTTTCTTAGTAATATCACTTAATTATAAGCAATACCTTCAGATTCTATTACAAAAGTCAGAAGCTTGGATTAATGTTTCATATTTGGGAAACAAGAAGATCCATAAATACTTTATGAATGGTATATTACTTAAGCTATACATAACACTTACAACAATAACCTACACATAAAAGAAAAATGTCTGTGTCAGACTGATGGTATACCTACGCTGACAAACGTGTTCAACAGGACTCCTCACTGAGACGAAGGAGAGTTCGTGTTAAATAAATAAACGAATAAATCAATTATGAAACTACAAAAAGAGTCATAAACAAACATCTGTAGCCACACAGTCAGAAATATGATTTAACACAAAGTATAATTATCCTTTTTTTTTAAATCATTATGTGTAAAAATGTGAGATTATAGACGTGTGAAACAGTTATATGGATTGACTCATTATATCATGACTAAGTGATTACAGCACTACTGAACAACGTTTCAGTTCATCTAAGATAGTGAAACGTTAATAAATGAGTGACTTTATTTAAATGCTTTTTAGGCAATAACAAAGCATTTATAGGCAAAACTTAATTTAATATATATTATTATACATACATGAAAATAAATCAATTTCAATTGCTACTTATACTTCATGTTGAATTATTACTTCATCCAGAAACTGTATTCTAAACAATATTTATAACCATTACCGTTTCGAAACTTCAACAGCCTTCTTGTACAACAACATGTAAAGCACAAAAATTCTCCATTACCTCCAATGAATAAATATTTGAATATCCTTTCTGCAAATGTAATTTCTTCCCTTTACTAAGAGAGTCAGGGTTACTCGGAACAATGATTACCAACATATGTTTTTACCGCTTTACTTAGAGAATCAGGGTTACTGTGAACAATGATTATCAATATATGCTACATGCCTTTACTTAGAAAATCAGGGTTACTCGGAATTATGATTATCAATATATGTAACATACCCTTCACTATGACAATCAAGGTTTCTCGAAACAATGATTAACAATATATGTTATTTTTCCTTTACTAAGAGAATCAGGATTACTCGAAACAATGATTACCAACATATGTTTTCACCCCTTTACTAAGAGAGTCAGGGTTACTCGGAACAATGATTACCAACGTGTGTTATCTTCTCTTTGCTAAGATAGTCAAGGTTATTCAGAACAATGATTACCAACATACGCTTTCACCCCTTTACTATGAGAGTCAGGGTTTCTCAGAACATTGATTAACAACATGTTATGTTCCCTTTACTGAGTCAAGGCTATGATTAATAACGTGTTATTTTCCCTTAAGTAAGAGTCAGGACTTCTCAAAACACTGAATACGAACATATGTTATCTTACCTTTACTACATAAAAACAGTTGTGACGTTTAGTCATTCGAAAATTTGAATTTCATTTATTTTGAAGATAAATTTATTATTGTTTTTAGATAGAGTGCGAAATATTCATTACTATGTCAAGCTATTATTGATTCTTTTAGACTTTCCTTAATCGATAATTTTTTAAACAAATATTTAATTAACGACCACATAAACCACCTTGTTTTAAAAAGTGACTTTCGAGAATTCTGTGTTCCCGGGAATAAACCTCTCCTAGCGAGCAAAAGCAAAAGCTAGTGGTTGTAGCAACATGGGAAGGTAGTTAGTTGTATTAAGATTCTGGTTCGTGAGCCTCGAGCAACACTGTTCATCACTTGGTGGGTAAATAATCCAAAGTCAAATATAATGCCTTTGTTAGCGTTCCTGCTATTGTGTTGGCGTTGACTCGAACATTATAAAACGTAAACAAAGAAACGGACAAACCAAATAAACTCAATATAATTCAAAAGGTTTCTTTAATAAAGAATAACTGTTATTTTTATTTTGAAATAATTCAACAGAAACGAATTTTTAACTCAATTCATTTTGGTTATTTCAAAGCAAACAAAGATACATGTCTCCCCCTCCCCAATATGCAAAACAAATAGAAAGTTAAGCGATGTTTGTATTATCTTCCCTCTGATTTTAATTATGGCAATGTGTTTGATATATTTAATATTGTGTTGTCTACTAGTCGTTGAAATACAATAAGGCATAAATCCGGTATGAATATAAATACTGAGCATAACAAGCATACAGACATAAACAACATACGAAGTGGATGTAAACACGAATGATGTATATGCAACAACTGAACTTAAAGGCAGAAATCCGAAATTTTAACTTAGCATTTATAGCTTTAATACATTAGGAAAAAGTGATTAAGCTGTTTAACATTTTATTTCGAAAATCTAATAATTGTTATTCTACTTATTTAGAGGAATTATCCTTTAAATATTGCGTATAGTGGTCTGTTGCAAAAACTCACTCTTACTGGAAATCGTTTTTCACGATATCTGGTTTTTCATTTTTTTAGTTGTGTCATTTAATGGAGTAGTATTTTAATTTTCTAGTTTGATATTTTAGGATATTTTTGCAGTATTAAAATTTGAAGTTAGATATTTGATCAAATTTGTGTAATATTTATTTACTTTCTACGAACTGATATGTCAAGATATTTACGTAGTATTTTAATTTTCTAGTTTAAGATTCGAATTATATTCTTTAGCAAGGACTTATGCGTATTCTAATGTTTCCTTTTTAATAACGATTTTAGTATTCCTATTGACAAGAGATATGATTATAAGTTAAAATGGAGTAAATGATAAGGTAAATAAATATTATTGACTTTAGAATAATTAGATGAAATTACGAAATAAATTAATGTTCGAAATGAGAGTGATATAATAACTAAAATGATAGATTTTTTTGCGATAAGCGTATTCTTAGATTAAATATCACATACGTGCATTACTAGGTTGCAATATTATATTATATTATATTATATTGTTGAGTTAGAAGCTAACGAGTGTATTGTTACGTTACATAATACGTGACATAATAAATATTGTTAGGTTACAAGCTCTGAGGGTACGTATCAAAACAAGGTATTTTAGAGTATACAATATCACATAATTATAACAGCACGAATGAATCGAACATTTCTGTAATTTTGAAGAACAGAGTGTGCGTATTAACACGATATTCTTGTGGATTATTTAAAAGAGAGAGAAAAATAATTATTAGAATATAACTGTTCACTAATTCATTAAACAATAAATGAGGCCACCAGTTTTCAGCACAAATTATTATTCATCAACTGCGACAATTAGAAAAATCGAGAATTCGCACAAAATTAACATTAAACATCTACATTATACAATTTATTTTTCTAGAAATGTTATTTTACCAGGTATAAGAAAAACTTCTATTTTATACCCGTGTATTCTAAGACAACTTACACTGGGGAACACTCATTTTGTTGCATATAAAAAAAGACCTTTCTATAGTCAATTTGAGTGTGTTGATTTCAAATCTGAAGTCGGTTTTTGTCTGCAAGCTACAGATTTTATGCAATTTGACATTTTTATTTATTTTTTAATTTTTCGTTATTATAGGAAATTATAGGAATAGCTTATCAATTTGTCTGTGTATTTTATTCAGGTAGGAATTTGCGTTTGTAACTTTTGCGTCTGTACACTTCATCTGAACAATCTCGTTTAATGCTCCAGCAGTAGTCAGCCATCATACTTTTGTCCCAGCGCCCTTGGTAGCGTTCTTCCATGACCTTTAGGTCTTGATGGAATCGTTCTCCTTGTTCGTCACTCACAGCCCCCAGGTTGTCAGGGAACTTATCAAGGTGGCTGTTCAAAAAAAATGAAGCTTGATGCTCATGTTGCACCCGAGATCACGAAAAGCGAGGAGCATTCTGTTCACAAGTTCACTGTAGTTCTCCGCCTTATTGTTTCCAAGGAAGTTCTGAACGACTGCCACAAAGGATAACCATGCTGCCTTTTCTAAAGCGGTCATCTTAGCAACAAACTGATCATCACGAATTAGGGTTCGAATCTGTGGGCCATCAAACACGCCTGCTTTGATCTTCTCAAATGATAACCCTGGTAAAGCTGTGATGATGTGTTGGAAACATTCACCTTCGGTTTCCAGTGCCTTGACAAATTGCTTCATCAAACCTAATTTGATGTAAAGAGGAGGACAATTGCTTACAATTGGGTTTTGTATGATATTTGGCATGCCTGCTTCAAGGGTGTCACGAATAGGCCAGTCCTTCTGGACCCAATGTCTGTCTCGTGCTCGGCTGTCCCACATACAGAGGAAACATGGAAACTTGGTGAAACCTTTCTGTTGTCCAAGAAGAAAGTTGACCATCTTTAAGTCTACACAAATGATCCAATTGTGCTCATGATATTTTAATAAGTCCATGACCATTCTCATATCATCATAGTCTTCCCGCAAATGCACTGAGTGACCGACAGGTACTGCTCCATAAACATTCCCATTATGTAAAAGAACACACTTTAGACTGCGTTTTGAACTGTCTAAAAAGAGTCTCCATTCAGCAGGACATAGTAAGGTACACCCAGTTCTTTGAGAAGCCCTTGGATGTCATGGCAGTAAACAAACTGTCTGTCTTCTGAAAAGAAGGTCACTAAAAGCTGGTCACGCTTTCTGAAATATGATACTTTAACAGAGTGATCAACAAGATTTCTGCCTTGTAATCTTGATGCCAAAAGCTCTGCTGCTTTCTTTGAAAGACCTAAATCCCGCACTAAATCATTCAGTTCAGCCTGGGGAAGAGGCTTGGGGACGGGGAAAGGTTCAGTGTCTGAAGAACAGTTCTCCGATTGTGTACACTTTTCTGACAATTCACTGTCACAACTGTCTTGTTCGCTTGTATCATGTCCAATGTCTTTATCGTCCAATGAAGGCAAGCCTTTGAAAACTGGAACAGGGACTTCTTCAGAGTGCAGAGCAGGCCGAATAGCTGAGGGAATGTTCGGATACGTAATCTTATGTCGGTTTTCCTTCCCAACACCCGTTGTGTTTACCATGCAGAAATAACAGTCAGTTACATGGTTGGTGGGTTCGCGCCAAATCATTGGAACACCAAAAGGCAGACCATTGCGTTTTCCTTTGGTCCAGTCTCGAAGCATTTCCTCACAATTGTGGCACACAACATGAGGAGCCCATTGCTTGTCTTGATCACCAAGATGAACTTCAAAATATGCCTTGTAGGCACGCTTGACGAACGAGGATATGTTACGTCTCTGACGATTGAGTGTGTAGCATCCACATATGTAGCAGAAGGCATCAGGCTTGTTTCTGCAATGATATCTATTTTTGGAAGCCATGTTTGATCTGAAACAAAAGAAGAATGATCAAAATATTAGAAGCTATCTATATATATGGACGTGAAAATGCTTATACATGGTTTACGCAAGTTCACATTTGTACAATTTCATTAACCTCAAATTGCACACAAACTAGAGCTTGTAGAGAAAAACTAATTTCAGATTTGAAATCAGCGCCTAAAACTCCTTCAGAATCAGTTAAAATATCCAATGCAACTCAAAGTTACTGAAAAAGTGTTCCCCAGTGTTATAATTATTTATGTATCTTTGCTGTTGTAAAAAATAATAATTATTTACTTAGTGATTTCTCAGCATGTAGTGATGGATTTTAGATTGTGTTTGGAATATTAAAAGAGAATAAATCGTACACAAATATTTCACAGAATTAGTGTATCCATTAATATTCCAAACAGTACATTAGAAATTGGTTATTTTCTACTTTATTTCAAATTAGTTTCGCTGTACTAATGACCTTTACAACTATATCTGTGCTTCCAACAATTTTGAAGCATTTCAAAAATGGTTTTGTTTATTCTCTCTTTGTATATTGTGAGCATCAACAATAAAACTAGCAATACGGGACGTAAGCTGAAAGTGTGAACTTTAAAAGCTACATCCTAGCGGTTTACCTCTTAACTAGATTTAGACTTTAAACATGTTATATTAATACATACACGGTGTAACGTTAAAAACCACAACAAACACGGTTATATCATAACCAACTGTATACTTTAAGTTATATTTCACAGACAACGTAGAAAAAGATGAAAGAGAAGTCTAGGTATATGAAAATATTATTAATATGGTATTTTGTACCAGTTTAAACAAAGTTTGACTGTATCATTAAGGAATTACAGGCTATTTAAGAACAGAGACTTTAGTTACATATACTTCGGTTTTTGTGTTGGTTTTTAAATTTCTCGCAAAGCTACACGAAGGCTATCTGCGCTAGCCGTCACTAAATTAGTAGTGTAAGACTAGAGGGAAAGCAGTAAGTTATCACTACCCACCGCCAACACCGCCAAATCATATTAATTAAGTAAAATAAAGATAAGATAGTCCAAAATATTCTACGAAATTTAAATCAAACATACTTTAATATATATCTCTTTAAATGGAGTATGCTCACAACCATATGATAAAATGTTCTGTGTGTTTAAGATTTTCACAAAATAATTCTGTGATAATGTAAGTGTGTATTACTAATACATGAAAATAGGTGTGGTCCACAACATGGCTCCTTAACTAACCTTATACATGAAATCGCTAAACCTACGAACTTAACAAGGTATACCAGAGAAGTATGTACATATTGTCCTAAACAAGCGATAGTTTGCCCTCTTCAACTTGAAATGTTTCATGTGGTCACAAGTGTAGTATTGTTAACATAAGTAAGTTAGTTAGTAGTCTAAATGTTATGTTAATGTGACATTTTAAAACATAAAGCATGTTGTTAATCTCTTTTTGGTTTAAGGCTTTCATACGTGTTATTAAAATCGGATGCTAATTTTATTATTTATGACATTTTGTTCTTACAGGGTACCAGTCGGTTTTATTACATTTATTAGGCTTAATCTAAAAAGGATAAAGTAGGCATATGACATTACGAAATACATTAGAACTTTCAAGATAAGTTTGTTTTCGAATCTTCGCACAAAGCTAATCAAGGGATATCTGCACCAGCCGTCTCGATTTTTAAACGGTTGACTAATTTCCTTTGTTTTAAAGCAAAGCCACACTGGGCTATTTCGTACGTCCACCGTGGCGAATCGAATCCTAGATTTTAGTGTTGTATGTTCATAAACTTACTGTTCTACCACGAGTGGATGTTTTCCAACTGATGTGGTAAAGGGAATTAAGCTGGTTAATAGGTCATCAAGTTTTTAAATACTCTTCGTTTGGTCTGGTTTGTTTTAAGTTTCGCACAAAGCTACAGGAGGGCTATGTGTGCTAGCCATCCCTAATTTAGCAGTGTAAGATTAGATGGGAGACAGCTAGTCATCACCATCCACCGCCAACTCTTGGGCTACTCTTTTACCAACGAATAGTGGGGTTGACCGTCACATCATAACACCACCACGATTGAATGGGCGAGCATGTTTGGTGTGATCGGGATTCGAACCCACGACCCTCGGATTATGAGTCGAGTGCCTTAAACAATTAGCCATGCCGGGCCTGTAAATACTCTTGTCTGACCGATTATTAGGATCTGACATTCACTTTTATAATACATCCATGACATTAAATTACGGAGACTTGTTATTATTTAATGTAAAAACGGGAAAAAGTGATTTTTTTCGCACGTCCATGAATTCGGAGAACTTATATTGGTTTTTTAAAAGCAAAATGTCTCCATGCTTTGTATTCATTTGAAACGTTCAAAAATTATTGACGACAGTTATTATTTGTATTTTACTAACTGAAGTTATCTAATTAGCTTAATGTTGGTTTGTTTATAATATAACTTTCAACCACCGAAGTCTTGGACACTGTACGCATAAGGATGGCATAACACCTAAAGCTTGATACGAAACTGATCTCCATGGAGACGTGTGGTTTCCAACTATTATGTCCGTTGAAAGAAATTTTATAATACGGTTACCAAGTTTTGTCAGTTCATATGAGTTACGTGACTTATTTTTAAATGGCTCATGTAAGTTTGATTGTTTTAGTCTTTCGCAAAGCTATTCGAGGGTTATCTGCGCTAGTTGTCCATAATTTAGCAGTGATAGACCGGAGAGACGGCAGCTAGTAATCATACCCCACCGCCAACTCTTAGGCTACTGTTTTGCTGGCGAATAGTGGAATTTACTGTCACATTACAACACCCACACTGGTGAAAGGGTGAGTATGTTGGATGGGACTAGGATTTGAACCCGTTACCATCGTATTGCAAATGAACTGCTCTGACTACCCGGCCATACTAGGCCGCTTATAACCACTCTGACTATCTGGCCATGCTGGGCCGCTTACGTAAGTCACTTGCTTTTAGCCTGCCAACTTAAGTTATGTGATCGTTATTTTATGTCAGTTTATATGATTTATCTGATGCATTTTTTATCAATGATGATTAATTTTTGTCAATTAATATCGCTTTTGTTGCTAATTTTTTACAACTAATATGAGTTATGTGATTCATGTTTTTATAACTTGCTTAAATTATACAAATCATTAATATCTATAGTAGGTGTTTTATTATTATATTTTTTACCAATTTTCTCACTGATTCCTACACTGTTTACACATACGTATCGTGAAACGCCAAAAAGTAGTTTCAGTAAATGTCTGTTTTAATTCAACCATGCTATTTACTTGTAAAACCAACTGACATTTTTGCTTTACTATGATTTTATCGAATATCACGGTATAATCCAAGCTTGCCTCTAAGGAAGTACATATTTTTTTAATTCGGTGAATCCAATCTAGATAATGGTACATACAGTAAAGATACACAGCGAAAACTTCCCTCATCTCTTTTGTCTTCCTGCTCCACGAGAAACTAATATCTGTTAATATTTTATCTGACAGAGGAATGTTTGCAAATGACATTGTAAAACCGTTATGATGCGAAAAACTTCGTGTAGGAAAGTTTGGTACACACTTTTCCCGAACTAATAAAATGGTAAATATATTTCTATGTGATATCCGCTAAACCTTTATAACCAAGGGCGTCACTCGTTCGAAAACTGTTAGAAAACGTAACGCCTCGTGAAGCAATAATGTCCAAAGCTGTACAAACTCGCAGCCTCATGAAAAGTCGCGAGACACTTTCAAAGACGCGTGCATTAATTCAGTTGAAATATCGGGAAGAAGTAATAAAGGAGAAATAAATGTGATAATTTTCGTAAATATATCGTTTGTGTTTTTTTGATTTACTTTTATTATTTATAATAATACAAATAGAAACTTTAAAACGTTTAATTTTAGAAATTAATCAGAAATTAATACAATTTTATTTACTTCTTTCCTAGACTAAGCCTAATCTCTAGGGCATTTTTAAGCAACGGAGTTAAAATAGTATCTCAGTTTCATGAGCCTCAATTCAAGCTTCATCGCTTCACTCAAAATCCAATTGATAGAGTAAATATTACAGAAGTTATAAATTTACTATAAGTTAGATATTTGGTAGCACTAAAACTGGACTCTTATGTCCATCTCCTGGAGGTTTGTCGACATGTTTGATACCTGCATGTTCTAATACATTGTGAGTTTCATACAAAATTCAGTACTTATTCTTAATTGTGTCAATTATAATTTGTTGCTGTGGTACATGGTAACTATGGTTACTGTTCAAACAGAACCTTAATGGGAAACGAAAGGTCTTAGTAATAAAACATTCATAGGATAAAAAAGGAAAATATTTTAGTTTCATCAGTAAAGTGTAACTACATACTCTAGCTGTAGATTTAACCAACATACCTAACTACATACTCTAGCTGTAGATTTAACCAACACACCTAACTACATACTCTAGCTGTAGATTTAACCAACATACCTAACTACATACTGTAGCTGTAGATTTAACCAACATACCTAACTACATACTCTAGCTGTAGATTTAACCAACACACCTAACTACATACTCTAGCTGTAGATTTAACCAACATACCTAACTACATACTCTAGCTGTAGATTTAACCAACATACCTAACTACATACTCTAGCTGTAGATTTAACCAACATATCTAACTACATATTTTAGCTGTAGATTTAACCAACATATCTAACTACATACTCTAGCTGCAGATTTAACCAATATTTTCAATAATATACTCTAGCTGTAGATTTAACCAACTATCTAACTACATACTCTAGCTGTAGATTTAACGAACATATCTAACTACATACTCTAGCTGTAGATTTAACGAACATATCTCACTACATACTCTAGCTGTAGATTTAACCAACATATCTAACTACATACTCTAGCTGTAGATTTAACCAACTATCTAACTACATACTCTAGCTGCAGATTTAACGAACATATTTAATAACATACTCTAGCTGTAGATTTAACCAACATACCTAACTACATACTTTAGCTGTAGATTTAATGAACATATATAACTACATACTTTAGCTGCAGATTTAACCAATATATCTAATAACATACTCTAGCTGTAGATTTAAGCAACATATCTAACTACATACTCTAGCTGTAGATTTAACCAACATACCTAACCACACATTGTAACAGTAGATTTCATCAACATTTCTAGAAACAAATTTTAACTATATATTTCATCACATATTCAAATTGTATAATTCGTTAATATATTTTAACTACATATTTCGTTAGTATATTTGAAATTCATATTTTCAGATACAGATTTGAAATAAGAATTTCATCAACAGACATAATCTACAAACTAACGATTTTATCTACAAATCTATTTCTTCAACTGACTTAACGACCTAAACAACTAACTTAAACTAAAGCCTTTAGCAACAAATTTAAACTGAACATTTTAACAGCAGATTACCCAACGATGATCATTCGTAAAGTAAGACGAATAATATAAAATGGTTGATAATCACCCAGTTATGTTATTCGTTCATTGTTATGAGATTGATTCTTATGAAGTTACAGCGTCACAAACAAACAACTTAGATAAGACTAATTACTTTCAGCTACTTTCTTAACAGCTGCTCTGTTTTCCAACTCCTGCTCCTCTGTAGAAAAATTTGTTCAGAAGACAAAACACATTTCTCATTACCTATACACCACTTTTTATTAAGACAAGTTATCGGCAGTTCTCTTTGTGGAAAATGGATTACATTATCTAGGTATCTAATTAAAGATTCCCTTATTTTTGTCCTTGATTTAATAGCTTAAACATTAAATTTCCAGATGGCCCCTGTGTTTGTTATATTGTTTCATCACGTGACTTATAAAGCCAAATTGTTGACCAACCTGTGAAAAGAAAGGAGGGAAAATTTTTGTGTTTGGAGAGATACTGTGATCGGTAATGTTATTAGCTATATGTTTGGGTGTTTTTGTTCTTTTATTATTCAGATTCAAACAGGGTTTGTAAACACACGAGTTTTGTTACTAAATAATGAAGTGCATATAAGTGTCGTAAAATTTTTCCTGTTTAAACTCAAAACTGCACAACGAACGTTATATCTGCCTGTAAGGATTGCTATTGAAATGATTTGGGGAATTTAGTGAGAAGATTTAGGAAAGGATGTATTTCTAATGTTCAATTTTCACACTTGTTATCCATGTTAGGTATATTAACATAGAAAGCTTATTAATGCTCATATGAGTGTTTTATATTATTCACTTGGAAATTTCACCATAACTGTCTGCATAATTTACATATTTTTGAAACAATGCTTGTGTTAAAAGTAAGTTTAATTTTAGTTGCATTGAAGAAGATTTTAACCAGGGAGTGATCATTTTAAAACATTGTAACACAGATAACATTATAGCCAGGAAATGACACCATTACAACACAGATAACATTATAGCCAGGAAATGACACCATTATAACACAGATAACATTATAGCCAGGAAATCACAACATTATAACACAGATAACATAGCCAGGAAATAATATCATTATAACATAGACAACATTCTGGCTAGGAAATCACTTTATAAAATAGATATCATTCTTGCCAGGAAAGTACACCATTTACATGAGAAGTATGTAGGAATGGTTATTTTGTATCATTTAACATAGCTAATGTTCTACAAAGAAAAGTTTTGACCCAAACAAAATAAAATTATGAGTAACCTAAGCTTAGAGTGAAATCAATTCTTTTGTAATACTAACGTAATACGCATGTGTGTATATGTATCTATGCGTGCGTTTGTAGGCAAGCAACATTTCTGGACCAGTATAGATCAAGTTTAGTTGAATAATCGTAGATTAAGAACAATATACATTATTGCATTGCGGGCGAATGAGGAACAAGGTGAATCCAGAAACACAAACCAGTATTTCATCATTAAAAGTTTAAACTGGCCTCTCTATCAGTGAAGAAATAACACAAAATATTAAACAACTTGTTTGAGGGTTTGTATCAATTCCTAGTTAATAGTTTGAATTATAAAGATTATTTTAATCATTTATTCTCTAGCAACACTAAATCTCGTGACATTAACGTTTTCTTTAGATTATATTGCTTATAAATGAATTACGTGAAACACATAAGTTATGGGGTTTTAAACTGAAACTACATTGCGTTAGATACATTTTTCGTAGAGGTTACTTTCATAATAAAACTATAGCCCGGCATGACCAGGTGGGTTAAGGCGTTCGACTTGTAATCTGAAGGTCGCGGGTTCGAATCCCAGTCGCACCAAACATGCTCGCCCTCTGAGCCGTGGGGGCATTTAAAGTGACGGTCAATCCCACTATTCGTTGGTAAAAGAGTATCCTAAGAGTTGGTGGTGGGTGGTGTATGACTAGCTGCCTTCCCTCTTGTCTTCTTACACTGTTAAATTAGGGACGACTAGCGCAGATAGTCCTCGTGTAGCTTTGCGCGAAATTCAAAACAAACAAACATAATAAAACTACAAATTGGTGTAAGATTCATTAAGATTCACTGAGTTAACGTTCATGAAATAATTGTGATATTTTGGAGATAGTTTTCAACGAATCTAGCAAATATATCTAGCTTTCTGTCCCACAAACCATAATGATAACATAATTTGTCAAGGAAGGACATTGAATACAATGGTAACTCTGAGGTGTTTTTGACGCTTATCGATCAAACTGGCCGAGAATCTCATATGTTTTTCTGTCGAGAAGAAATATCCGATTGTGGATATCACTTCTCATTATAAATTAGATAAAATGATTTGTAACTACTTTAGTACTGGTCCAGCAGAGTCCAAATCAATTACATCTTTTCTATGCATATACAGAGATATAACCTTATGTATAGAATATTAATATTCATCATTCGAGTAAAATAGAACAAACTCAAAAGGAAGAACTGCTTTAAAAACATCAAATACAAACCTCTGCCTGATGGATGATATTTTACATAAAATGTATCCTAGATTTTGGAGGTGACTGTGGTGGGGATACACCGTCTATTAGTCTTAACAGTTGTTTGCCAGTTTCATATCAAGAAATTTGTGAGTAATCATAATATAATTAAATAATAGAAAGAAATGCAAATTAGGAGAGCGAGATATCGGTGCTCAAGCCCACAATGTTCCATATTTATAACACCTTTCACTGCGTGTAAACAGTCATGGGAAGATGACTGCTCTTCAAAGTAAGTAAGTAAGATATACCTCCTGAAGTTGGCATTTCAGCATCTGAATAATTATGAATTTATAATACTTTCAACAGAAAAGTGTGGCGCATTACTATCAAAAGAGGTTAAACCATATATTGGAAAAGCAAAATATCTTGTTTTATCAAAATATTTAGGTTGGTATCATTATCTATTGTTTTAATTTCTAAATCTAAATAATGTGCCTCAATATTAGATATTGAAGTAGTTTTATTTTCTAATTCTACCTAATAAAGAGTGTTAATAAAGGTATTTATGTCAGAATTAATTATACTAATTAAATCATCATTTGAAATAATTTATATATTTTTAATTTGTATCTCAATTTTTATGACCATAGGTTTATTTATAATTAAATAAACCTGGATATGTTTTCGTTAACTTGCATATATATAGATGATTTAATCAGTATAAATAATCCTGAGATATATGTTATTATTACTGTTTATGGGAGACACGCAACGTTCATATTATCAGTTGCGTTTACCTCAAGGGTTAGTCTGCATCTGACACATTTATACGGTAAACGTAGTTTTACAACGTGTGGTTAGGTTGTACTTTAGATGGATTTGGGGAAGTGATTGTGGCAAGACAACTGATTAAAAAGAGGGGTGCACACTTATTTTCAGTAGAAGATAAACATGTTTCTTTTCTGGTTATTTTTAAACTGGACATAACAAATATTACTTTGTAACGTTCACCACCAAGTGTACTCGTTGTTCAACATCCAATAGTAGGCTTTACTGGCTATCGGGTGATGAATACGAACAGACAAGCTGTCGGTTCCAGTAACTCGAATAAGCGAGGTCTTTCGTTAAGCCATAACAAAGACTATGGGTTGTCAGATGTCACTGTCAATAGAAAACAATAGCTGGACTGAAACAATTCAACTTTGTTATTTGAATTCTTAAAAATACATGGAAAAATAACAACCGATGGTCTAATGTATGTAGATGCACGTGGAACAATATTCGTTATCATGTATCTGAATGCAACTTTTTTAGTCTGCCGAGTGAATAACACGCCAGTTTAAAATAAAATAAAATAATTTTGTTTTTAATATTATTCAAAATTTGCTATACTATTGTATACACCATTAAGAATATGGTATAAATAATCAACATTGTTTTATAAATCAACAAAAATGTCCAGTTAGTTATAAACAATGTTTTGTAAGTCAACAAAATTGTTCTCTAAGTCAGAAGTATTGTTTTATAAATCAACAAAAATGTTGTGTTAAATAATTAACATTGTTTTATAAGTCAACAAAAACGTTCTGTAAGTCATCAACATTGTTTAATAAAACAACAAAAATGTTCTGTAAGTCATCAATTTTTTTTATAAATGATGTTTTGATTGGCTTAATGAATGATCAGAAAGTGCTCTCATCACCTTAGATTTTTGCAAGCTTCAATATCACTAAAACAATAATAATACGACAAAGGAAAAGAAACTGAGCAGCAGAAAGTGAGTTGAAAATTAAAAATATGATCTAAAGATATGTTTTAAGCTATTTAGCGTGTCGAACGGTACAATTCAAAGGACGTTCGATCGTTTTATACTACAAGTTTAAAGTCTGTTAAGTGGAACAGACGTCATACAAAGATATCCAAAGATATCATTGGAAGATTTTTAAAATCGTATGAATCACAAAAAAATATTAGAATAGGTTAGGTATGGTATTAAACAGTTAAAAAATGACTGGAATATAACGAATTACAAAGAAGAGGCCTAATATTTCACGTATGGTCATAGTAAGGCTTTGCACTTTGAAGAGGGTAAAAAAAAGAAGAGCAAATGGATTGTGATAAAAAGAATTATTTGAGCTTCCAGATGAAAGTTTAAGTAGCCCAGTATACGTGTTGCTGGACCTTAGATGGAATTTCTTTGTGGCTGGATGGAAGAGATAAACTATCGAAGTTCATAGTATTATGAAGACTGAATTGTATCAAAGCATCCTGGTTCATTGAACAATACCCAGTAAACGAACCTGGTTCGTTAAACAATACCCAATAAACGACGCTTAATTGGGCATACTTTTCAACTGCATGAGATCCAAACATTTTATTCTGCTGAATAAGAGAATTTGAAGGAGGAGGAAAAAGGACTGAAATAGCCAACTGAAGATCATGAAACGAAGCCAAATAAAAACTGTTATCACTACAAAAGAAAAACCACATTTTAAACTACAGCTTTGGCACATTAGCAGGAAAATTCACAAGAAATATCTGTTTTTATCCTCAAAAATAATTCCCTTGTCGTGTTTGAACAATATTGTAACATACTAAATATTAAAAATTGACCTAATAAATTCCACCCTGATCGACGTTGTAACATACTTAAGACTAGAAAATGAACCTACTAAATATATCCCTGATCGATGCTGTAACATACTTAAGGCTAAAAATAGATCTACTAAATACATCTCTGATCGATGTTGTAACATACTTAAAACTAAAAATGGATCTACTAAACACATCCCTGATCGATATTATAACATAGTTAAGATTAAAAATGGATCTACTAAATACCTCCCTGGTCGATGTTGTAACATACTAAATACTGATTATTCAGATTCTTAAATAAGCCTCTCAAAGTGAAATATTGAGTGCAAATATAAAATATGAACTACTGCAAGAACTGGGTAACAATCTCGACTGTTGGCACATTGGATTCAGATTACAAAACTTCTGTGTTGTATAGAAATATGTCTGCATTTATTATTTTATAAATTAAACGTCTTATATAATCTAGAATCTGATGTCTGTGTTTATCTCTACAACTGTTTTGAATTAGGACCGATTTAAAAGATTAGTAAAACAAACTGCTTATATATCCAAAGAACAAGGAAAAACATTATGTGTAGACAAACCTAGACGTTATTCTCAATAACGGCACACTAATCAGCTTCTGTCAAACGATATGTTGAATATTAATTCCAGCTATGTATTTGCATAAATATGCATATTGCACAATGCTTTGGGGGGAAGGGAAACAAAAAAAAATATTTATTCCAAAATAGTATATTTACTTGTCAATAGATGACACTGAATGTACCTTTGATCAAACTGATATTTTATAACGCATATTAAGAGATTGTCAGATGATATCATTTCTTTCCTTTTCTCACTCTTGAATTTCTCCAATTCCACAAAGTAAACGAGGCTTTGATATTTTTCGCTAGCCATTTCTATAGAACCTAGAGAGTTAAGTAAAACATTTATTTTACAGAACGTTAATGAACACGCATACCATTTTACGTGGCACTTTCTCTTTGATTTAATCTTTTCTGATAGAGATTAAATTTCGATTTTCCTGTGATTTTAAAGTTGCTTTATTTTACCTAGTTATTTTGAATGTGTACGACATTCAACCCTTTAAAAATATATTTTTATTCTATTGATTCTTGTAAAATAAACGACTTTTCTAAAATCTTGGAAAATTAAGAAGGTTGTTTTTTAACTTAGCTTTGCTTCCTTAAGCCTTTCAAAGTGAACTAACTTTTGTTGAAACCTACCTTTCTAGAGTTTTATAAAACGAACCTTTTTTAAAAACATATTTTATAGTGTTTCTTTTCTAGAACCTTCTAAAGTGAAGAAAGTTTGATATTCTAAACGTTTTATTGCCAAACTTGAAGATGGGAATCTCGAAATTTTGACCCTATAGGTGAGACTTTCTTTTATTCATGTAAATTTCCAAATATTGATAATCATTTGATTGTTTTGTAAGGAATAGACTTTTCTCTATTGTAGGACACGCGAAGGTTGACAAATATCGATTATCCAGTTTCGTCTCTGCTTTTACGTCGTTCAGCAAACTATACGGGCGTTGAAGTTATTCATTAGCTACAACTGTTTTCTGAAGCTTCTGAAAGTTTTTGTTCGTATGTTACGAACTATTCCTTAAAATTAGTTTGAAATCTAATGCTATGGATATAATACTTTTCTCCTTTTATCAAAGTCATTTCCTGTTTCAAATGTTGATCAGACGCAGCCTAATGCTTAGCATATTGGTCTATGTATATGAAAATACGAATCCAGGAAAAAGGTCACAGGTATATTTTTAAAAGTTGGGAAACATTGTGAACACATGATTATAGTCATAATTGATTTTTCTTCGCAAATCTAGAATTTATAAATTAGATCTCCAATTATTGCTACCTAACGATGTATTAAAAAAGAATATAATATTGTTGACGTTATGATGATAAAATAAAATAATTTCAATATTAGTTAAACAAACCATTATTCATTATTAAAAATACGTTTCTTAAAATGTTCCATTTTTTCCACACTAGTGTATGTGATGGCATCACACATAATTTGTGTTGTCAATGTGTAGAAGTCATGTATTGTCAGTTAATAACTCATTTATTTTTAATAAAAATATTAATATTTTTGTTTCATTACTTTAAACATTTATGGTATTTAAAAAAATGCTACTTTTCCTAGATAAAATTGTGATTTTTCTTTCTGTGTCTTTTTTATGATCATATTTTCTTTCATCAAAAATATACAATTCCCTTCCTATTGCCACAAGAGGCACCAAATACGTCTTTTTGCCCGTCAGTTTATTGTGCGACTTACAATAAAATCCCACTGTTTAGCACACAGAGTATAATTTCCTCTTGATTGTCGGTTTAAATTATGGTTATCACAAGTAGCCTAAGTATCGCTCTGTGAGAGTACCCAAAATTTTGCTGAAATCTCTAATTAAGTAAGGAAAGTTGTAGTTCGATGATCATTTTAACTTTAAATGTATTTTTCACCATGTAAAATGGATGCCATGGAAAGTTAAAATGTTTTAAAATCAGCACTGCTTTACTATAAATCATTTCTAGTTAAACCATAGACACAAACCTTTAAAAATGCTCTTTTTATGGTTATGACATTTGTACCTATAAGATTGTATAAAACGGACTCCCAATATTAGGTAAACTGGCCACCTTCTCACTCATAACAAACACAGTTAGAAATGTTATATTAAACTAATACATGGAAATTATTATTTAAACGTTCTCGACAAAAAAAAAAAATTGATAAGTCCATGAGACATGCAAAAATTGGGCCTTACCTAGGGCAATGTTATTTACGAACTTGGGTAATAACCGCTTTGTGACAATTGTCGCGGCGGAATCTTGTAGTGGAAATATACGATCATTTAAGATGGGTAAGACGGTCTCTAGAGTTGAGATTTTCTTACTTTTTGTCTCTTTGAAGTATAAAAAAATTACATTGATTGAGATACCTAACCACGTTGTAACCATTAAAAATTGAAATAAAGTAAAAATTGCTC
The DNA here is from genome assembly GCF_004210375.1 of Tachypleus tridentatus. Taxonomy (NCBI): domain Eukaryota; kingdom Metazoa; phylum Arthropoda; class Merostomata; order Xiphosura; family Limulidae; genus Tachypleus; species Tachypleus tridentatus. The sequence continues at coordinate 57,572,525 of NC_134833.1, forward strand.
AAAATGAAAATGAAGACTTGTTAGGTCTATTCATATTAGGCCTGGCATAGCCAAGCGCGTAAGGAGTGCGACTCGTAATCCGAGGGTCGCGGGTTCGCGCCCGCGTCGCGCTAAACATGCTCGCCCTCCCAGTCGTGGGGGCGTTATAATGTACGGTCAATCTCACTATTCGTTGGTAAAAGAGTAGCCCAAGAGTTGGCGGTGGGTGGTGATGACTAGCTATCTTCCCTCTAGTCTTACACTGCTAAATTAGGGACGAGTAGCTTTGTGCAAAATTCCAAAAACAAACAAACAAACTATTCATATTTGAACCTGTTATTCAATGTTTTCATGCGCAGGGACCACATAAGTAACAGTTACGTATATTTCAATCTAGATGTAGCACGTAAAAAAAAACAAAGATATAAAGGAACGACTGCTTAACCAGAAGAGATGTCTTACTTCACTTTACCATATCCATGAAACGAACATATTTCGATATGTCACAACACTTACCAACCGCAGCGTCATGATTGGCTTAGCACTGACTGTAAATCTAGAATGCTTTGTTGGCATTTTCGAGATGGGCGTCAAACAAACAAACAAAAATCAGAACAGTTGAAATGTTGAAAACGTTGAGGGACAAATGAAATAAAATAAAATCTCTCCAAAAATATTATAATAAAATATAAACAAATTTGTATTAGCTAGCGAAGTTTGGAACAAATCTGAGTTATCTAGCGACGTTTAGAATAAATCCATCTTATCTAGAAACGTTTTGAACAAATTTGTGTTAGCTAGCAACGTTATGGATAAACCTTTGTTATCTGGTGACGTTTTAAACAAATCTCTGTTATCTACCGACATTTTGAACAAATCTATGTTGTGTAGGAACGTTTTGAACGCATCTGTGTTATCTAGAAACGTTTTGAACAAATCTTTGTTATCTAGAGACGCTCCGAACAAATTTATGTTATCTCACGACGTTTCAAATAAATCTGTCTTATCTAGAGATTTGAACAAATCTTTGTTATCTAGTGTTGTTTCGAACAATTTTCTTTTTGTTTTCAAATTCAGTAAGGAGAAGAATAGTTACTTGAAACGTTAATAGAATAACTTATTTCTATCTAAATGTTACGTTTCTACAAACATATTAACAGTAAGCAGTAATTTACGTCTCACATAAAAGCTACTATATTGAAATTCTCAACCATTGAATGTTTTGAGCCAACGTTGAATCAGCACCAAAAGTGACTGTTGACCCCCTTAAAAAAAAGAATGCCATAGTTGAATTTTTTTGGATGCGCCCTTTTAAGCAGTGGTGACGTTTAAAAGCAAACAGTTTTACCTATGACAAATGGATACCAAGCTTCTAAACTTAAAAGTTGTAATATGAAGTTAAGACAAACAAATCTGAAACTTCTAAACTCTTGATTTCAGGAGGCTACAGCAGTATCTTTATGCTTAACTGGCACAACTTTATAAATGAATAATCTTTTAATTTTTTTTACATATCGTCCTAGTAGTATTTTGAAAAATAAATACATAGGCAGTCTTTATTTGAGAACTTTCAAATCTAGGGGAAGTGGTAGCGTAGCAATAATAAAACATGGCAATACAGAAACACGTTACTGTGTTTTATTTTGTCTCAACAATAATTTAATGAATTGTACAAATAAAAACTTATCGTGATTTTACCTTACTCTCCAGGCAAGTAGCAAATTTAGTAAATGAACATCAAATATCTGGATGATTAAGGTTCAGAAATGAGGTTTGATAGAATGTTATTATATAATATTTAAATATTTAAGGTGCGCTATTGATATACAAACAACGGTCCAGAAAATCATTCCGACACCAGGGGGATGTCTTTTAAGCTGTGAAACCTCTACAGTAGCTGTGGGTCATTCAGTCACTACGAGCAGACATTCTGGACAAAGTGGTAAACCTTAGCGCTCATTCAAACCATCTACTTCTAGTTACTGAAGCAGCTAATCCTCTCACTTGGAGCTGGTGATTCCAGAAAAAAAAAAGTTGTGTATACCTTGGCTGAAGTCTTTTTTGTGGCTCTGCTTTTATGCTACCAAAGTAAACGCCGTTGAAGCAGATCTCGAGGAAAAAAAAAAAAAAGCAAGCAGTATTTGAGATGTAAGCTCTAGAAGCGTCATCTAGCTAGGGGTATAAGAAGATCAGAGACTTCTGATTTTTTTTTCCACATAATATATCGATGGCATGTGTAGCTGTATCAAGAAAACTTTCTTACCAAAGATAAGGTTTAATGCTTGAAACAGTGGATTGGATTTTCCCCCCAAGATATCTAGATGTGAATTATATATAAAGCGAAACAAACTGACAGTAAGAAACATCAGATGCTGAGATTCACTCAAAATGAGCATATGTTACAAACAACAAATAGGAGAACTAATTTCAAGCTTCTGGTAATAATTATAAACACTTTCAACTTTATGTAGTGATTTGTCTGTTCCTATTTATTAAGTACTAGTTGAAGTCAAGGTTGTAATGACATATTGTGAAACTTGTTGGTGCTCTGTAATCCAACGACAACACCAGCTGATGTTTGTAATAATTCGTCATTTACCAAAGTAAAGGACGTCGTCTGCAAACAGTAAGAACTAGCTATCAACGTCTATAAATCCAAAAATTCCTGTTGAATTAACAGTTCGAAGAAATGAAAAATTTGGATTGTTCATTGATCGTAAGAGATTGAAAACATTCTTTTTGGGAAAAGAACACTAGAGAACTTAATGAATATATTTTTGTATTATACAAATTACACAAACAATATCGTACTCTATAACTCATGCGAACGACTAAACTCGGTAATGTGCTCCATAGCTAATGTAAACAATAAAACAAGGTAATGTGTTCTATAATTAATATAAACAGTAAAACACGGTAATGTGATCCGTAACTATTGTAAACAATAAAACACGGTAATGTGTTCTATAATTAATGTAAACAATAAAACACGGTAATATATTCTATAATTAATGTAAACAATAAAACACGGTAATGTGTTCCATGATTCATACAACAAAATGCTTTATTACTAACTTTTCATAGATCACACAACCGGTAATATACTTGTAATATTCTACAAGTCATGCAAATAATGGCATGCATGTGCGTGTTAATCGTTTATAGACAGCAATGTTCATTTTTTAAAACATTCGGAAATGTCTATAGTGAGAGTTAAGTGAACAAGGATCTGGTAACGTTATAATTGTGTTTGTTGCTAGAGGGAGTTGTTAACACAGTAAAATGAGCTACTTAGAGTTACTTAACAAGGACTTAGTAACATTGTATTTGTGTTTATTGCTAGAGAGATCTGGTGACTCTGTAGAATGAGCTAGTAGTCAGAGTTAAGTAAACGAGGACCTGCTAAAGTTGTAATGCTGTTTGTTGTTAGAGGAACAAATTGAAGTTTTGAAATAAGTTGCTATGGCTTTAAGTTTATTTAACTGTTTCAGTAAACATAATAATAAATCATATGACATTTATATGCAATAGTTATTAGATCTTTTAAACAAATAATCACAAAACACATCAGAGTATACTCATAAAATACGTAAAACAGAATTACGTGAAGCAAATAATAATGTATTCATAATCTCGAACAGAGCGAGTGTTTGTATATTAAAGTCTGAGCTATGAACATCAAAGTGTTATCGTTTGCTATTTAGGTTGAATTTCTTATCAGTCACAACCTGGGTGTGAGAGTATAACAACAACATCTGTTATGAGCAACGTTTGTAGACATTTATATGTTCAATGAGTATCATACAAACCAATAATTCAACCCGAACATCATCGATAGCCTAAAACCTTCATTTGAACCTTCGTTGGTGACTAGAATGAATAACGAAAGGACAACTTGCTCAAAAGACTGTCTTGCTACCGAATCTAATTTCAATACGTGTCTCGTCTTTCTGATCATGGCTTCTACCACTCCCCCGAGGTTACACCACACAGACATAGTTTACTTTTGCAAGAACGATGTCTTTACCATCAGTCGTGATGGAAACATGGGTCATAGAGGGATATTCTACAGCATATGTAGCACGTCTTGAGGGATTTCTTCAGCGAAAAAGTTTCTCAAATGTAACTATATCTGATTATATTTTACACATTTCTCGGAGAAAAGTTTTAATATTAATAACTAGACAAATAGTTATGAAATATTTATTAAAATAACATTTTTCCGTCTGGACTCAAAATATTTCCCTCAATGTTTACGTTTAGGTAAACATAAAATATTATTTACTTCAGTGAAATGTGTTCAAGTTGAACATTTGCATAAGAGAATCCTCGAAAGCACAAAACTAAATGGATTTCAAGAAAATATAAATTATTTTTGGCCTTTAAAAACGTAAACTAGGTAAAATTAGATGAAACAAAACCGCAATTAAAATATTTATATTAAAATATTAAAATGCATATTAGAAATTCTATACGGTTTGAAAAAATAAAAAAAAAGAGGTCGGTATTTCATAAATAATCAAAGCTTCAATATATAATCTGATTTCAACTCTTAATACACTTAAGTTTACATTATATCTTTTTGATAAGCAAAAGTAAAAGGTAAATTCTCAAAGTAAGGTAGTTTTCTATCTATAACTTTAAGTTTATGATAAATACAAATCATGGATTACTTAAGAAAGGCTTAACGTAAATCACAAAGAATATGAAAACAACAGTACCAAACTATCAATCACATAGCAACGTACTGCATACCACACTACACTAATCCATCAACGTACTACATACAACGCTGTCACTAATTCATCAACATAATACGTACCACACTGTCACTAATACATCAACGTACTACATACCACACTGTCACTAATACATCAACGTACTACATACCAAACCATCACTGATCCATTAACTTACTATATACTAAATAATCACAGATACAGCAACGTACTACGTACTTAAATATAATCGATCCATCAACGTACCCTATACCAAAATATCACTGATTTATCAACGAACTACATACCAAAACATCACCGATTCATCAATATACTACATACATAGTTAAATCGAAAGGGTAATGAGTTTGTTAATTTTGGTTTTTAGGTAGGTATAAAGCTGCACAATGGGCTATCTGTGCTGAGACCACTGACAGAAACGAAACCCAGTTTCATGCGCTATAATTCCAGAAAAGAATAAAAGCATAACAGAAAAAGAAAAAATAGTTGAAGGTTTTTAGTATAACGAAATGCACTAAACTATATTTCATGTAAAGGTAAAAAAATATGAATACCTAAGTGAGGAGCGTAAAGTTTAAAAAGTCTGATTCATTAACATTGTACTATACTTAGGTATAATGTACTTTATACTAGAGTTATGCATACTATACTTTATATTAGAGTTATGCATACTATACTTTATATTAGTTATGCATACTATACTTTATATTAGAGTTATGCTTAGTGTAATTTATATTAGAGTTATGTATACAGTACTTTATACTAGAGTTATATATACTGTACTTTACGAAAGAGTTATGTATACAGTAATTTATATTACATTTAGGTATACTGTACTTTATTTTAGAGTTATGTATGCTGTACTTCATACTAGAGTTATGTATACTGTACTTGATATTAGAGTTATGTAAATCGTACTTCATATTAGAGTTATGTATAGTATAATTTATAATAAGGTTACGTATAATGGCCCGGCATGGCCTAGTGCGTAAGGCGTGCGACTCATAATCCGATGGTCGCGGGTTCGCGCCCGCGTCGCGCTAAACATGCTCGCCCTCCCAGCCGTGGGGGTGTATAATGTGACGGTCAATCCCACTATTCGTTGGTAAAAAAGTAGCCCAAGAGTTGGCGGTGGGTGGTGATGACTAGCTGCCTTACCTCTAGTCTTACACTGCTAAATTAGGGACGGCTAGCACAGATAGCCCTCGAGTAGCTTTGTGCGAAATTCCCAAAACAAACAAACAAACGTTACGTATAATGTACTTTATACTAGAGTTGGGTGTACTGTACTTTATACTAGGGTTATGTATAGTGTACATAATGTGTACTATTCCTTATACAAGAGTTATGTATGCTGTACTTTATACCAGAGTTATGTTTACTGTACTTTATACTAGAGTCATGTATACTGTACTTTATATTGGAGTTACGTATACTGTAATTTATAAAAGAGTTATGTATACTGTATTTTATATTACAGTTATGTACACTGTACTTTATACTGGAGTAATGCATACTTTACTTTATACTAGAGTTTTGTATACTATACTTTATATTACAGTTACGTATAATGTACTTTATACTAGAGTTATGTATAATATACTTTATAATAGAGTTGGTATACTGTATTTAATACTAGGGTTATGTATAGCGTACGTAATACTGTATTAATGTGTACTGTACTTTATACTAGAGTTATGTATACTGTACTTTATACTAGAGTTATATATATTGAACTTTATAGTAGTGTTATGTGTTGCATACTTTATACGAGAGTTATGTATACTGTACTTTACATAAGAGTTATGTGTAACGTACTTTATACTAGAGATGTGTATACTGTACTTTATACTAGAGATATGTATACTGTACTTTATACTAGAGTCATGTATACTGTTCTTTATATTACACTTATGTACAATGTACTTTATACTAGAGTTATGTATAATGTACTTTATACAGAAGATATGAATAGTATTCTTTGTACCAGAGTTATATATATTGTACTTTAAACTAGAGCTATATATATTACAATTTATACTAGAGTTATCTATGGTGTACTTTATACTTGAATTATGTATACTGTACTTTATACTAGAGTTATGTATACTGCAATTTATGCTAGAGGTCTGTATATTGTATTTTATACTAGAGTTATGTATAACTAGAGTTTTGTATAACGTTCTTTATACAAGACTTATGTATACTGTACTTTATGCTAGAGTTACATGTTGTGTAATTTATACTAGAATTACGTATACTGAACTTTATAGTACATATACATATAGTGTACTTTGTATTTAGACTATCTGTGAAATTCGCATCTGGAACAAAATCAACGCATGCCCGTCCCTAGCAGAAGAATGGAAAATTAGCTGGCACTGAACGTTTATTAGAAATTAATGTTTACTATTACAAATCATCTGGATCCATGTTATTACAAGTCATCTGGTTACCAGAATCTGGAATATGATTATTTCGAAAAAAGGAAAATGAATCACAATCTGAACTTTTAAACGATGGTGTCAACTGGACATTTTAACCAAATCACTAAAATTATCATTCTCTTGATTTTTAGAATAATTGTTACAAGCACTCGATATCTTAAGAGAGAAGGACAATTGAATAAGGACATAGTATTTGTCAATAAGGAAACAACAGTCGTGTAGAAATTGTTGTTTTCAAAACGACGGTTAAACAACAGTATTGTAGAGATTAATAAATTCGTAAGAGATGGTTAAACAATACTGTTGTAGAAATTAATTTGTTCTTAACGATAGTTAGATAATACTATTGTAGAGGTCAATGTCTTCATAAATCATGCTTTAATATTACTGTTATAGAGATTAATGTATTCATAAACAATTATATTGTCGAGATCATTGTGTCCGTATAAGATAATTGAACAATACTGTTCTAGAGATCAATGAGTTCATTGAACACGGTTAAACAATTTTGGTGTAGAGATCAATATATTCATAAATGGTGGTTAAACAACACTGTATTTAGATCAATGTTTCAATAAAAGAGGGTTTAGCAGTACTGTAGTAGAGATCAATGAGTTCATAAAGCATAATTAAAATATACTGTTCTAGAGATTAAAATATTCATAACTGATGGTAAAAACATCTGCTGTAGAGATCAAAGTATTCCTAAAATATGGTTAAACAATACTGTTGTAAAGATGAATGTCTTCATTAATGATGGATTAACAATACTATTTTGGAGATCAATGTGTTTATTAAAACCGATTAAACAATAATATGTTAAAGATATTTGTGTCCGTAAAAGATGGTTAGACAATACTGTTTTAGAAATGAATGTCTTCATAAAGTTTGTTAAGCAGTACTATTGCAGAAATCAATGTGTTAATAAATGATGGTTTTAACAATACTATATTAGAGATCAATGTGTAATGAAAGTTGGTTCAACAATAATGTTCAAGAGATGAATTTATTCATAAAGTTAGTTATACAATATTATTGTAGAGATGAAAGTCTTCATAAAAGATGGTTAAACAATACTAGCTAAGAGATCAATGTGTACATCAAAGATGGTTAAACAATACTAGCTTAGAGATCAATGTGTACATCAAAGATGGTTAAACAATACTGAATGTGTTTTATAAATGATGGTTTAATAATACTGTTGTAGAGAAGAATATGTTCATAATAGATGGTTAAACATTATTGTTGTAGAGATCCATATGTTCATAAAAGGTGGTTAAACAATAGTGTTCTAGAAATAATTGTGTTCAGAAAAGATAGTAAAATAATACTATTATAGAGATAAATGTCTTATTCACTGATGGTTTAATAATACTGTTGTAGAGATGAATGTTTTCATAAAAATGGTTTAATAATCTTATTTTCGAGACCAATGTGTTCATAACAGATGGTTAAACAATATTGTTGTAAAGATGTTTGTCTTCATAAAGTTAGTTCAATAATGCTATTGTAATGATCAATGTCTTCATAAATGAATGTTTAACAATTATATTCTAAAGATTAATGTGTACGTAAATCATGGTTAAGCAATACTATAGTAGAGAACAATGTCTTCATAAATTATGGTTTAACAATACACTAGCAGGAATGCACATGTTTATAAGAGATGGCTAAACAATAATATTTTAGAGAATGTCATCGTAAATGATGCTTAAAGAATAATGTTGTAGAGATTAATGTCTTCATAAAATTAGTTAAACAATAATATTGTAAAGATAAATATCTTCATAAATGATGGATTAGCAATACTGTTCTAGAGATCAATGTGTTTATAAAAGATGGTTAAATAATATTATTTTTAAGATCAATGTGTTCGTAAAAGATGGTTAAACAATACTGTTTTAGAAATGAACGTCTTCATAAAGTTTTTTAAACAATACTGCTGTATAAATTAAATCAATGTTTTCATTAATGATGCTTAAACAATGCTGTTGTGGAGATGATTGTTTTCATAAAAAATGGTTTAACAATACCATTTTAAATACCAGTGTCTTCAAACATAATGGTTGAACAGTACTATTCTTGTGATAAATGTCTTCATAAATCATGGATAAAAAATACTATTTTAGAGGTAAATGTTTTAATAAAATATGTTAAAGAATAATACTGCAGAAATCAACGTGTTCATAAATGATGGTTAGACAGTACTTCTTTAGTCATCAATGTATTTCTGTATGACAATTAAACAATACTATTGTAGATATCAATGTGTCCATAAAATATAATTAAACAATTTTGTTCCAGAAATCAATGTGTTCAATAAAGATTGTTAACAATACTGTTCTAGAGATCAATGTGTTTATAAAAGGTGGTCAAAGATACTATTGTAGAGATCAATATCTTCATCAATAATGGTTTAACAATAGTGTTGTAGAGATCAAATTCTTCATATAATATAGTTAAACAATATTATTGTAGTGATGAATTTATTCATAAATGATGGTTTGAAAATACTGTTGTAGAGATCAATGTCTTCCTAAAAGATAATTAAACAATATTCTTCTAGAAATCAATGTCTTCAGATTTGATGGATTAAAATACTGATGTAGAGATCAATGGGTTCGTAAAAAGTAGTCAAGGGATAGTGTTGTAGATACCAATGTGTTCATAAAAGACAGTTAAACAGTACTTTTTTAGATTAGATGTTTTAATAAAAGTTAGTTAAATAATATTGTTGTACAGATGAAGCTGTTCATAAAAGATGGTTAACCCATTTTTATAAATGAATATGTTCTCTATTTTAGAAATCAATGTCTTTATATATGATGTTTACATTACTATTGTAGAGATCAATGTCTTGATAAATGATGGTTTAACAATGCTGTTGTAAAGATCAATGTCTCCATAAAAGATGGTTTAACAAAACTATTTTTAAGATCAATGTGTTCGTAAAAGATGGTTAAAAAATACTGTTTTAGAGATGAATGTCTTCATAAAGTTAGTTAAAAATACTATTGTAGAAATCAATATCTTTATAAATGGTGGTTCAACAATGCTGTTGTAAAGATCAATGTCTCCATAAAAGATGGTTTAACAAAACTATTTTTAAGATCAATGTGTTCGTAAAAGATGGTTGAAAATAATGTTGTAGAGATCAATGTCTTTATAAAGTTAGTTAAACATTACTATTGTAGAGAAAAGTGTATCTTTAAAAGAGAGTTAGTTAAACAGTGCTGTTTTACAGATCAATATGTTCATAAATACGGTTAAAGAATGCTGTCATAGAGATCAATGTGTTTGTAAATGATTGTTTAACGATACTATTGCAGAGATCAATGAGTACATATAAGATAGATAAACAATACTCTTCTGAAGATAAATGTGTTCATAAAAAATAGTCAAACATTACTGTTCTAGAGATTAATGTGTTCAAAAAAGATGATTAAACACTATTGTTGTAGTGATCAATGTGTTTATAAAAGGTGGTTAAACAATACTCTTTTAGAAGTCAATGTCTTCATGAATGATGGTTTAACAATATTGTTATAGAGATCAATATCTTAATAAATTCAGTTAAACAATACCATCGCGGAGGTCAATGTCATCATAAAGGATGGTTCGACAATGCTGTTTTAGAGATCAAATAGTTCCTAAATGATGGTTAAACAAAACCATTGTAGTGGTCAATGTCTTCATAATTGATGGTATAAAAATACTGGATTAGGGATGAATGTGCTTATAAATTATGGCTAAACAACACTATTTTAGTTAACCAGCACTGCTTTTGAGTTCAATGTGTTCATAAAAGATTGTTAAACAATACTGTTGTAGACATCAATGTGTTTGTAAATTTACGGTTATACAATGTTTTTTTAGAAATCAATGTGTACATAAAAAACAGTTAAAGAATACTCTTGTAGAGATCAATGTGCTTCATAAAGGATGGTTGAACAGTATTTTTTAGACATCAATGTGTTCGTATATGATGGTTAAAAAACTCTTTTAGAGATCAATGTGTTCATGCAGGATGGTTTGTTTTGGAATTTTACACAAAGCTACTCGAGGGCTATCTGTGCTAGCCGTTCCCTAATTTAGCAGTGTAAGACTAGAGGGAAGGCAGATAGTCATCACCACTCACCGCCAACTCTTGAGCTACTCTTTTACCAACGAATAGTGGGATTGACCGTCACATTATAACGCCCCCACGGCTGGGAGGACGAGCATGTTTGGCGCGACGCGGATGCGAACCCGCGACCCTCAGATTAAGAGTCGCACGCCTTAACGCGCTTGGCCATGACGGGCCATGCAGGATGGTTCAGCAGTATTGTTGTAGAGTTCAATGTATCAGAAAAGACAGTTCAACAATACTATTGTAGAGATGAATGTCTTCGTAAATTATGGTTTAACAGCACTGTTGTAGTGATCAATGTTTTCGTAAAGTTAGTTAAACAATACTGTAGAGATCGATATCTTGATAAATGATGTTTTTCAATGCTATTGTAGAGATCAAAGTATTCATTAAAGATCGATAAACAATACTGTTGTAAAGATCAATGTCTCCCTAAGGTTATTTAAACAATACTATTGAAAAGATCAATGTGTTCATAAAAGATGATTAAATATTTTTATTTTAAAGATCAATGACTTTCTAAAGTTAGTTAAACAATACTATTGAAGAGATCAATGTGTTCATGAAAGATGATTAAATATTTCTATTTTAAAGATCAATGTCTTCACACATGATGGTTTAACATTATTGTTGTCAAAATCAGTTTCTTCAAGAGATAGTTAAACAATACTATTGTAGAGGCCAATGTCTTAATTAATTATGGTTTAAGAATACTATTTTAGAGATCTATGTGTTATAAAAGATGGTTCAACAATAATTGTAAAGATGAATATCGTCATCAAGTTAGAAAAACAATACGCTTTTATAGATAAATAAATATCTTTATAGATCATGGTTTAACAATATTGTTGTAGAGATCAAAGTGTCCATGAAAAATTGTTGAACAATATTGTTGTAGACATCAATGTGTTCATATATGATGGTTTAACAATACTGTTTTAGAGATCAATGTGTTAATAAAAGATGGTTGAACAATAATGTTGTAGACATCATGTGTTCGTAAAAGATGGTTAAACAATCTTGTTTTAGAGGTTAATGGGTTCGTAAAAAATAGTTAAAAAGATTAATGTATTAATAATGATTGTATAACAAAACTGTTTTAAACATCAATGTGTTCATAAAAGATGGTTGAAGAATACTTTTGCAGAGATCAATGTATTCATAAAAATGATTAAACAATTATATTTTAAAAATCAATGTGTTCGTAAAAGATATTCTCATATAGTTAGTTAAACAATACTATTGTAGAAACCAATGTCTTTATAAATGATGGTTTAACAATATTGTTGCAGACATTAAAGTGTACGTAAAAGACGGTTAAATAATGTTATTTTAGATATTAATGTGGCTACAAAAGAGAGTTAAACAGTTGTGGAAGTATCAATATCATAAGACTAATTGTTGTAGAAGTATCATTACCATTGCATTGTGTGTTTTGGAACTATCATTACCATAATATTATGTATTATAGATGTCACATTGCCGTAGAGTTATGTGTTATAGAAATATAATTAACACAGAATTATAAGTTATAGAATTACGTTTTAGTGGCATTATGCTTTCTAAAAATATCATTACAATAACAATATGTGTTCTAGAGGTATGATTAACACAGTATTTAGTGTTCCAAAACTAATACCTTGATTGAAATACATGCTGCAGAAGAATCATTACAACTCTTATAGGGTTCTGGAAGCATCATTACCATAACAATAGTTATTGTAGAAGTATCATTACAATAACATTATGTGTGGTAGAAGTATCAATACCATAACTTTATGTAATCTAGAAGTATTAATACCATAGAATTATGTCTTCTAGAAGTATCATTACAATAAAATTATCATTAACATAGCAATATATGTTCTAGAAGTATTGTTTTGATACAATAAGAGTTCTAGAAGTATCAATACTATAGTTTTATGCGTTCTATAAGTCTCATGTGTTGTACAAGTATCATTGCCCTAGTATCATAGGTTGTAAATTGAATTATTACCATAGCAATAAGAGTTCAGGAATTTTCATGCTAATAGTCTTTTGTGTTGTAGTAGTATCATTTCCCTAATATTATATGTTGTAGAAGTATACTTTTATAGCGTTATTAGTTCTAGAAGTATGATTATCATAGCATAGTATGTTCTAGAAGTATTGTAATGATAGCATTATTGTGTTCTAGAAGTATAAATTTAATAGTCTTATGTGTTCTACAAGTATCATTACTTTAACATTATGTGTTGTAATTGTAGAAGTATGATTATCAGAGCACTATATGTTATAGAAGTAATGTTTGATAGCATTATATGTTATAGAAGTATCATTTTTATGGCGTTACGTGATTTAGAAGTGTTATTACCATTGCATTATGTGTTCTGGAACTATCATTGCCATAGTATTATGAGTTATAGAAGTATTATCACTGAAACATTGTATTCTAGAAGCATCATTTTTATAGCATTATGAGTTTTAGAAGTATCATTACCGTAGCATTACGTGATGTAAAAGTATCATTTTCATAGCATTATTTGTTCTAGAAGTATCATTAACATAACAATATATGTTCTAGAAACACAGTTTTGATAGCCATATGTGTTATGAAGTATAATATTAGTAGTCTTATGTGTTGTAGAAGTATCATTTCTCTAGCATTATGTGTCGTAGAAGTATCATTGCCATACCATTATGGATTCTACAAGTATCATTACCATAACATTATGTGTTCTAGAAGTATCATTTTATAAGCATTATATGTTCTAGAAGTAACATTTTAATAGTCTTATGTGTTGTAGGAATGTCATTACCTTAGCATTATGGGCTGTAGAGGTATCATTGTTACAACATTATACACTAGAAGTATTGTTTTGATAGCATTATGTGTTCTAGATGTACGATTTGCATAGTCTTATGGGATATATAAGTATAATTACCATTGCTATTTATTTTGTAAAAGTATCTTAACTATAGCATTATGTGTTGTAGAAGTATCACAACCATAACATTCTGTGTTCTAGAAATGCCATTACCATAGCATCATATATTCTACAAGTATCATTACCATAACATTATGTGTTCTAGAAGTATCATTTTGAAAGCATACTGTGTTCTGGAAGTAATATATTAATAGTTTTGTGTCGTAGAAGTATTATTATAATATAATTACGTGTTTTAGAAGTATTAATACCATAGCTTTATGTGTTCCAGAAGTATCATTACCGTAACAGTATGTGTGAAGAAGTATCATTAGCACAGTATTATGGGTTTCACAACTATTGTTATGATTGCAATACATGTTTTAAAAGTATCTTTTTAATACTCTTACGTCGTGTGAGAGCATGGTTACTATAGTATTATATTTTTCAGAAGAATCATCCTATTACTCTTATGCATTGTGGAAGTATCACAAGCAATACATTAGTTGTTGTAGAAGGATAATAACTATAGCATTATGTGTAGTAGAAGCATCAATAACATTGCAATATATGTTCTAGAAGTATTGTTTTGATAGCAATATGTGTTCCAGAATTAACATTACTATATTCTTATGTGTTCTAGAAGTAACATTACTATAGTTTTATGTGTTCCAGATGTATCATATTAATAATCTTATGTGTTGTAGAGGTATTATTGCCTTAGTATCACATGTTGTAGATTGAATTATTACCTCAGCAATATAAGTTCTAGAAGTTTCATATTAATAGTCTTATGTGTTATAGAAGCATCATTTCCCCGGTATACTGTGTTGTAGAAGTGTCATTACAATATCGTTATGTGTTCTAAAGTATCACTGCATTATCATTATGTGTTCATTGCCATTATATTATGTGTTATAGAAGTATTAATACCACAGCATTACGTGTTTTAAAAGTTTCATTACCATAGCATTACGTGTAGTAGAAGTATCACTTTGATAGCATTATTTGTCCTAGAAGTATCATTATCAAAGCATTTTATGTTCTAGAAGTGTTGTTTTCATAGCTTTATTCTGTACTAGAAGTATTAATTTAATAGTCTTATGTTTTCTAGAAGTATCATTACTACAGCGTTAAGTAAGTGTTGTATAAGTATCATTACAATGATATTATGTCATCTGGACATATCATTACCACAGCATTATGTGTTTTAGAAGTGTCATTACAAAAGCATTATGCGTTCTAGAAGTATTTTTGTCAGAGCGTTACATGTTATAGAAGTATTCCTTGATAGCATTCTATGTTCTCGTGGAATGATTTTATAGCATTGTGTGTTGTAGAATTTTCATTTTAATAGTTTTTTATGTGTTCTGGAAGTACCATTACCATAGCATTATATGTTTTATAGGTATAATTAATACAACATTATATATTCTAGAAGTTATGTTTTGGTAGCAATATGTGTTTCAGATGTATCATTTTCATAGTCTTATGGGTTGTATGAGCATCATTACCAAAGCTATATGTTTCCTAAAAGAATCATTCAAATAGTCTCATGTGTTGTGGAAGTATCATTACCATAGCCTTATATGCTGTATAAGTATGATTAACCTAACGTTATGTATTCTAGAAGTATTATTACCATAACATTATGTGTGTAGAGGTGTCATTAATACAGTATTATGGGTTTCAAAACTATTGTTTTGATTGCAATATATGCTGCAGAACATTTTAATACTCTTATATGGTGTGAGAGTATGGTTACTATAGTATTATATTTTCTCGATGTATCATTCTAATACTCTTATGTGTTGGAGAGGTGTCATTACCATAGCTATATTGGAGTCAGAAGCATCAATAAAATTGCAATATATGTTGTAGAAGTATTATTTTCATAGCAATACCTGTTGTAGAGTTATCATTACTATAGAGTTATGTGTTCTAGAAGTATCATGTTAATAGTCTTATGCGTAGTAGAAGTATCATTACTCTAGTATTATATATTGTAGATTGAATCATTACAATAGCAATATGAGTACTGGAAGTTTTATGTTAATAATCTTATGTGTTGTAGTGGTATGATTACTCCAGTAATATGTATTGTAGTAGTATGATTACTCTAGTAATATGTGTTGTAGTAGTGTGATTACTCCAGTAATATGTATTGTAGAAATATCATTACAATATCATTATATGTTTCAGAAGTATTAATACCATAGCATTATGTATTTTAGACGTGTCATTACCATAGCATCATATGTTCTAAAAGTATAAATACCATACCATTATGTTTTCTAAAGTATCATTGCCTTATGATTATGAGTTCTAGAAGAATCATTACCATAACATAATGTTTTCTTGATGTATGATTTCGAAAGCATTCTCTGTTCTAGAAATAACATTTTAATAGTCTTATGTATTGTAGAAAAAACATTATCGGTGCATTATGTGTTGTAAAAGTATCATTATTACAGAATTATGTGTTCTATAAGTATCACTGCCATAGTACTATGTGTTATAGAACTACTATCATCAAAACATTATGTGTTCTAGAATTACAATTATAATAGCATTACGTGTTTCAGAAGCATCATTTTGATTGCATTATTTGTTCTAAAAGTATAATTATCATAGCATTGTATGTTCTAGAAGTATAGGTTTGTTAATATGTTTGTGTTCTAGAAGTATTTATTTAATAGTCTAATGTGTTATAGAAGTGTCATTACCATAGCATTAAGTGTTGTAGAAGTATCATTACCATAATATTACGTGATGTATACGTATCATTACTATAGCTTTATATATTCTAGAATAATCATTACTATAACATTATGTGTTGTAGAAGTATCAATATCAGAACATTATATGACTTATAAGTGTTGTTTTAATGGCAATATATGTCCTAGTAGTATCATTTTTATAGCATTATGTGTTCTAGAATTATCATTTAATAGCCTTTTGTGTTCTAGAAGTATCATTACCCTAGAATTAAGTTTTGTAGAGGTATCAATAATACAACATTATATTTTCTAGAATATTGTTTTGGTGCCATTATATTTTGCAGATGTATGATTTTCATAGTCTTATGGGTTTTATAAGTATCATTGCTATAGCTGTATATTTTCTAAAATTATCATTCTAATAGTCTCATGGGTGCGGAAGTGTCATTAATATTGCACTATGTGTTGTAGAATGATCATTACCATAACATTATGTGTTACAGACGTATCTTTACCATAGCATTATGAGTCCTAGAATAATCTTTACTATAACATTTTGTGTTCTAGAAGTATCATTATAAGATAATATTATATGTTTATATATAAGTATTGTTTTGATAGCATTATATGTTCTAGTAGTATTGTTTTGATAGCATTATATGTTCTAGTAGTATTGTTTTGATAGCAATACGTGTTCCAGAAGTACCATTACCACAACATTATGTGTAGTAGAGGTATCATTAACACAGTATTATGTGGTCCAGAACTATTGGTTTGATTGCAATATATAGTGAAGAAGTAACATTTTAATACTCTTATGTCGTGGAAAAGTATAGTTACTATAGGATTATATTTTCTAGAAGTATCGTTCTAATAGTCTTATGTGTTGTGGAAGTATCATTACCGTAACATCAGTTGTTGGAGAAGTATCATCACCATAACATTACATGTTGTAGAAGTATCAATGCGATAACATTATGTGTTCAAGAAGTATCATTACCATAGCAACATATGTTCTAGATATATGATTTTCATAGTCTTATGGATGCTATATATAGCTATGTTAATGATATAACATTATGTGTTCCAGAAGTATCATTATCAGACCTGTATATATTATAGAAGTGTTGTTTTGATAGCATCATATGTTCTAGTCGTATCATTTTTATAGCGTTATGTTTTCTAGAATTAATATTTTAATGTCTTATGTGTTCTAAAAGTATCATTACCATAACAATATGTTTTCTAAAAATATCGTTACCATAGCATTATGTGTGTTGTTTTATCATTAAAACAGTATTATGTGTTCCAGAACTATTGTTTTGATTGCAATACATGTTTTAAAAATATCCATTTAATACTCTTATGTCGTGTGAGAGTATGGTTACTATAGGATTATATTTTGTAGAAGTATCGTTCTAACACTTATTATTTTTGTGATAGTATCATTATAATAAGATTAGTTATTGTAGAAGTATCATTACCATTGTATTATGTGTTGAAGAATTATTATTACCATAATATTATGTATTGTTGACACTACCCTTGCCATTGCATTATAGTAACCATTGGTATAGTTAACACAGCAATATATGCTCTAGAATTATGTTTTCTAAAATATCATTACCATAACATTATGTGTTGTAGAAGTATCATTAATACAGTGTTATTTGTTCCAGATCTATTGTTTTGATAGCAACATATGTAGCACAAGTATCATGTTAATACTCTTATGTGGTGTTTCAATATAGTTACTATGGGATTATATTTTCTAAAAGTATCATTCTAATAGCTTTATGTGTTGTGGAAGTATCATTTCCATAATATTAGTTGTTGTAAAAGTATCATTACCATTTCATTATGTGTTGCATAAATATCATTTCCATAACTTTATATATTCTTGAAGAATTATTACTATAGAATTATGTGTTTTGGAAGTTTTATTACCATAAATTATTTGTTGTAGAAGTATCATTAACACAACAATATGCGCTCTAGAAGTATGATTACCGTAGCATTTTGTATTCTGGAAGTATTATTACCATAATATTAGTTGTTGTACAAGTATTATTACTATAACATTAGGTGTTGTAGAAGTATCTTTACTACAGCATTAAGTATTCTAGAAGTATCATAACCATAGCATTATGTCTTCTAGAAGTATCCTTACCATAATATTATGTGTAATTCTGTATTATTACCGTCGCAATATGTGTTGTAAAAGTGTGATTAACACAGCTCTATATGTTCCACAATTATAATTTGATAGTATTTTGTGCTGTGAAACTATGGTTACCGAAGGATTTTATATTCTGAAGTATTGTTTTAATAACATTATGTGCCCTAGAAGTATCTATACCATAACATTATGTGTTGTAGAAGTATCATTACCATAACATTAGGTGTTTGAGAAGTATCATTACCATAGTATTATGTGTTCTAGAAGTATTACTAAAATAGCACTATCTGTTCTGTAAGTGTCATTTTGATAGCATTACATGCTCTTGAAGTAATATTTCCATAGCATTAATTGTTGCAGAAGTATCATTATTAAAGCCTTATGTTTTCCAGAAGTATCATTATTAAAGCCTTATGTTTTCCAGAAGTATCATTATCATAACATCGTGTATTGTAGACGGATGATTAACACAATATTATATGTTCTAGAATTATATTTTCATAGCATTGAGTGTGCTAGAAATATCATTACCGTAGTCTTATGTGTTGTAAAAATATAGTTATTATAGGATTTTATATTCTGAAGTATTGTTTTGATAGTCTTATGTATTCTTGAAGTATTATTTTCATAGTGTTATGTGTTCTAGAAATACCATTGCCATAACATTGTGTGTTCTACAAGTGTAATTACCACAGCGCTATGTCTTGTAGAAATAACATTACCCTGACATTAGGTGTTCTAGAAGTATCATTACCATAACATTATGTGTTGTAGAGGTATCACTAACACAGCATTATATTTTCTAGAAGTATTGTTTTGATAGCATCATGTGTTCTATATATTTATTATTTTAATTGTCTCATGCATTGTATAAGTATCATTATCATAGCATTATGTGTTCTAGAAGTATCATTTTAATAGTCTTATGTGTTATAGAAGTGTTATTACTGTAAAATTGTGTTGTAGACGTATCATTACCATAGAATTATGTGTTATAGAGGTATTATTACCATAATATTATTTGTTGTACAAGTATTCTTACCATAACATTAGGTGTTGTAAAAGTATCATTACTAAAACATTATGTCTTCTAGAAGTATTATTACCATTATTACTGTAAAATTGTGTTGTAGACGTATCATTACCATAGGATTATGTGTTATAGAGGTATTATTACCATAATATTATTTGTTGTACAAGTATCCTTACCATAACATTAGATGTTGTAAAAGTATCATTACTAAAACATTATGTCTTCTAGAAGTATCATTACCATAACATTATGTGACGTAGACGTATCATTACCATATAACGTGTGTTGTAGAAGTATGATTGACACAGCATTATGTGTTCTAGAATTATATTTTGAGAGCATTACGTGTTATTGAGGTATCATTATATGTTATAGATGTCATTACCATAGCATTACGTGTTGTAGAATTATGATTTTCATAGCATTATGTGTTTTAGAAGTATTAGTTTGAAAATCGTATGTTTTGTAGAACTATGGTTACCGTAGGAGTTTATAATATGAAGTACTGTTTTGATAGCATTATGTGTTCTAGAAGTATAATTTTGATAGTCTTATGTGTTCCGGAAGTATCATTACCATAGCTTTACGTGTTGAAGAAGTATCATTACCATAGCTTTGTTGAAGAAGTATCGTTACCATTACATTATGTATTGTAAAAGTGTCATTAACACAACATTATATAATCTAAAAGTATTGTTTTTATTCAATATGTGTTTTAGAAGTATCATTTTAATTGTCTTATGTGTTAAAGATGTATGGTTACCATAGAATTATATGATTTAGAAATATTGTTTTTATACCCTTTTGTGTTCTAGAAGTATTATTATCATAGTGTTCTATGTTATACAATTATTATTTTAATAGTCTTAAGTTTTGTAAAAGTATCATTTGTCAAGTATTATGTGTTGTAGAAGCATCATTACCATTACATTATGTGTTCTAGACGTAACCTTATAATAGATTTATATGTTCTAGAAGTATCATTACCATAATATTAGGTGTTGTAAAAGTATTATTAACATAACATTATATGTTCTAGAAGTATGACGATCATAACATTATGAGTTGAAAAGTATTATTCATACAGCATTATAAGTTCTTGAATTATTATTTTGATAGTAATATGTGTTATAGTTGTATGATTTTAATAGTCTTATGTGTTGTGGAAGTATCGTTACCATAGCATTATGTGTTCTAGAAATATTATTACTATAGCATTGTGTTGTAGAAGTAACATTACCATAACTTATGATTTCTAGAAGTATGATTATCATAACATTATGTGTTGTAGAGATATCATTAACACAGTATTGTATGTGTTAAAAGTATTGTTTTGATAACATTATGTGTTCTAGATGTATCATTTAATAGATTTATCTGTTATATAAGTATCTTTACCATATAATTATATTTTTCAGCAGTATTATTTTAATAGTATTATTTGTTGTGAAAGGAAGTATCATTATCCCAGCATCATGTGTTGTAGAGGTATTATTAACATAGCATCATATGTTCTAGAAGTATCATTACCGTAGTTTTATGTTTTATGTGTTCTAGATGTATCATTTAATAGTCTTATCTGTTATATAAGTATTTTTACCATAGAATTATATTTTTCAGCAGTATTATTTTAATAGCATTATTTGTTGTGAAAGGAAGTATCATTATCCCAGCATCATGTGTTGTAGAGGTATTATTAACATAGCATCATATGTTCTAGAAGTATCATTACCGTAGTTTTATGTGCTGTAGAAGTATGATTTAAACAGTCTTATGTGTTGTAGAAGTTTCATTTAAATTGTCTTATATGTTGTAGAAGTATTATTTCCCTAGTATTATGTGTTATAGAATTATCTTTACCATAGCGTTATGATTTATTGAAGTGTCATTTTAATAGTAGAACTATTATTACTCTGGTATTATGTGTTCGAGAAGTATCAATACCATATCATTATGTGTTGTAGAAGTATCATTACCATAGCATTAAGTGTTGTAGAGCTATTAATACTTTAGCATTATGTGTTTAGAAGTATCATTACCATAGCATTAAGTATTCTAGAAGTATCATTACCATATGTTAGATATTCTAGGAGTATAATTATCATAATAATATGTTTTCCAAAAATTTCATTATTGTAACAATATATGTTACAGAAATATGTAATTCTGTAATTTGCGTTACAGGTATCGATATCATGAAATTAACTGTTCAAAAAGTATGATATCATCTCTTATCTGTTTTTTACATGCTTTCGTTTTTTATATTGCATTAAAACGATTTTAGACATTTTTTTTATCAACTGTAGATACAGAGTAATGAAAAAACGTAATTGTACGTATTTTACGTGTTTTTTAGATTATCTTAATAAGAATATTATAAATTATAATTATTTTATTTTAATAGTTATAAGACAGATGTAACAAAGATTAGTATGCCGTAACTTGGGCTGTTAAATGATGTAAGATAAATATCCAAACAAATAATGACTGTAGGTTTATAGGTTGTTTTTATAGAAGGTCGTCTTATCCTTACTAATAAAAAAAACAAACAAATATCTTGTTTCTTCCAATTCCAGCTGCACAGCTATGAGTGGTAAAGAAAATAGCAACTCTGGTCCCACTGATTGGTATTGATTATGACAAACATTGGCTGGCTATCTGTCTTTCCAACCCCCTAAGTTACGATTGATCTTATATAATTATTCTTTGTATCTGACCATTGAACTTGTGTTTTACCTACGGCAGATCTAGAAGCAACTCAGAAAGCCACGTTCGAACACTTTGCTTTGTGTTTGAAGAAGAACACTCGTGAACTAAGTCTGAAGTTGATTCCAAAAGAACAGTTTCTAGAACAACAGAAATTTTATTATTGTTTTGTCCATATGCGTTAAGAGCCTGGACTTACAACACAATAATCGATGTTTATCTTAACACACTTTACGAAGGCAGCCATAACATTTTGTTTTCTTGAACTCCTCACAAATCTGCTCGAGGAATATCTGCGCTAGCCATCCCAAAGTCAGAAATATAGTTGAGAGAAGGCAGTTAGTAAGCATCATCCACCGCCAACTGTTGAACTACACCATTACCAACGAATAGTGGATTAACTGTAACATTGTAAAGTCCCTGGAGCTGAAAGGGCGACCGTGTTTCGGGGTAGAAAGCGAACGCGTGATTCACGAGTTGAACACCTTCGAATAGGAACATCTAACTTCAATCCTTAAATTACCTTCTGACAGCCAGTCTTTCTAGCTGTGGATAATGGCTGAATGATGAAGGATTTCACATATTTCACTAACATGACCTATGAATTTGTATTCATTTTCACGCTATAGTATAGTTGGAACAATTCAATCGATTCTAAAGTGAATTTTTATTAAAATATCCGATCAGTTTACACTTCCTTTATATACCTCAAACAAAAGTACGTTTGTCAAATGAGTATTTTGTTCCTATCAAATTCATTCTGAAACGTCTACAAGTTGCTAGAACGTCTAGAAGATGTATTTCTTCCTCCCAACTAAACAACAGAGGCGAGAAAGTCAACAGAAAGACAAGAAAGATAACAAAGTGAAGAAGGATTGAAAAACAAACCAAGGCTAATATTTTTTTCTTTGTTTCAAAGCGAAAAAGCTTCACTACAAGCTATCTGCGCTCTGCCTGACGAGGTTATCGAATCCAGAATTTTAGTGTTATAAGAGCCTAAGCCGACGAGTTAAACCAAAAGGAAGTTTGCTTGGTTGTTGGGGAGGAAGGAAGAATTGTGCAATTTGACAGACAAAATGTACACAGAGGGTGTAATTTACTCTTGTACAAACGTGCGATGATTCATATCTACAGCTTCAAGTACTTATCTGTAGACTTCATTTTACCATTAGAGCCGCTACGTTTCTCATAAGACTGTGTGTGTATTGGAGACATCGGTTTCTAACGTTTTCCATTTCTTCTTCGTGTGCTTGCTCTGATACTCGTCAAACGATTTTGTTTAGCTAAAAAGAAGTAACGTTACTTAGTAAATAGGAAATTTCTCGTGTACATTCGATATTAAATATCGTCCGCCATCGTTCCAGGATTATTTTGTCACAAAGTCAGATTCGAGAAAAAAAGTGAAGGTTGCTTTCACGAGAATTACAAGAAACATTGTTTTTGATGAAAACAAATCACAGATGAAGAATGCTCTTGAATAGATCTGTATTTTCGTTCATCAAGAAATCAAATAAACACAATATATTTTTACCATATATAATATGCAATAAAATATCACTACAGGTAAATAAAGTATATAATTATGCTACAGTATCTTCAAAACGAAATGTAAAAGTATTTTTTACGAGTAAAAATTATAGCGCAACTCATTGTTGCATGTGTTATTCCACTTAGCCTCTACGCAGTGTTATATTTGTCATACCAAAAGCCCCCATAGTTTTACATTTATTATACAACTTAGCCTGCACACAGTATTACATTTGTTATAGCAAATAGCCTCCATAATTTTTCATTTATTATACTACTTAGCCTGCACATAGTTTTACATTTATTATACTACTCAGCCTGCACACAGTATTTATTTCCCGATGTTATTCTCCGTATATTTTAAGTTATTTAGAAAAAAACATATTTTGTTCAGTTTCGTGGCCTTCCTTCACTTGTAGTTTATTGAAAATGGTAACAAGTATTTAATGTCAAAGTCTTCTGGTTCTTATTTATAATTTACATTGAATAGTATAAGCGCTTATATTCTCAGACATTTATTACAAATATTCCTTGCCCAGTGTGTTCTCAGATATTTGGAATTCGTTTCGAAGTTGACATAAGTTCTCTTTCCTCTAGTGTCTTAAAGAAAGAAACATGGCGAGATAGTAATGAGGGCTGTTGATTGATTGTTGAGGACGTATTGATCAAACCCATAGCGATGATGCGGCGGTTGTGGGAAAGGTGGAGGCTGAAGACGAATTGATCAAGCTCTCACGAAATGTTTGACTCAAAATTCTGTTGCTTGAATTGTTTTGTGCTTACTTGAAAACAACGTTTATAATTATACAGACTCATGCGAAACTGGAACACCATATTACTAGGACTTGTTACTTTCTATAGGCTCGACTCGTAATATGAGGGTCGCGGGTTCGAATCCCCGTCTCGCTAAACATGCTCACCCTTTCAGCTGTGGGGGCGTAATAATGTGACGGTTAATCCAACTATTCGTTGGTAAAAGAGTTGCCTAACTAATTATGCTGTGTAAGACTAGAGGGAAGGCAGCTAGTCATCACTGCATAATTAGGGACGGCTAGCGCAGATAGCCCTCGTGTAGCTTTGCGCGAAATTCCAAAGAAACCAAACCTAATAACTCAGCGGTGTGTTTGTGGACTTACAACACTAGAATCTGCGTTTCTATACTGGTGATGGGCAGAGCGCAGATAGCTCGTTGTGTAAGTTTGTTCTTAGTTATACATAATTAGATAAAAGAGGGTAATACTTGAAAATATTTCACGAAAACCTAGAAATCCTCAATTTTTAATTCTTTCTTCTGGAAAATGTTCATTTTTAATCTGACATTGAAAGAAAAAATATAGTATTATATCTCAGATTTGTGTAAAATCAAGCCATTCTGACATTTTAACTTGAATATATATTGTATAGAAACGTACGTAGCATGAAATATATAACTACGATTTGTTTTCAATCGATAAGAGAGCTCGTCGGAATAGTTCTGTCTGAGACAAGAGATGCACATATTGAGTAAGGAGAAACAGAAAAGCAGTACTTAATGGCAGTCAAATAAGTTTGGATTCTGATCCTCTGAAAAGAAACTGATGAAGATGATTTGGACATTTATAACATTGCACCTCATAACAGATCTTGAATTGGAAACTGCCGTCCCTGAAAATGTACGCCAAGAAATATTCTTGCACATCATCGGCTAAATCTGTTAAGGAAATGGAAACTTCAACCAGAATACTTAAAATTAAATGTGATGAAATAATAGGCTAGTCATTTTGCAACATTAGCTTGATTGGAGTGGTCACTTTCGCTATCGGAGAACATAAATATTCACTGCTTAAAGGATACGTACTAGAACAAGAACGTCTTATTGAAGCATTAATATTAAAGACATTTAAATAAATTTCTACATTAAACTGACGTTATGCTAAACAGCTCTTTCTCAACCCTAGCTTCGGACATATACGAGGTCTGTTCAACAAATACGCGGACTGTTTGAATTGCGCGGCTCCAGTTGGTTCCAGGAGAATACGCTTGGTGTCGCTAGGTTTGCACAGATCAGCTGATTACGACGCCATTTCCCGATTGCAGATATCTTCATTTGTGTATTAGCAACGCGGTTTTAAGTGAAGTGCGATTTTTTCGTTTGGCGGATTTCAGAATGAATGACCTGAAGGAGCAACGACTTGCTGTGAAATTTTGTGTTAAACTTGGAAAATCTGCGACTGAAACTTTTGCTATGCTTAACACGGCTTACGGTGATGTTGCTATGAAGCGTACGGCATGTTTCAAGTGGCATGAACGTTTTAAGGATGGTCGACAGTCCATTGAAGATGATGAGCGTCCTGGACGTCCTTCCACGTCAACTGACGACCCACACGTCGACAAAATCAACACCCTGGTGCGAGCAAATCGACGTCTGACTGTCAGGGAGTTTGCTGAAGAGTGTGAGATATCAGTTGGATCTTGTTACGAGATTTTGACTGAAAAATTGAAGATGCACCGCGTTGCTGCGAAATTTGTGCCACGCCTGATGACAGACGAACAAAAAGCCCATCGCGTCCAGGTTTGTCAGGAACTGCTTGATCGTTCAGAAGAAGACGAAAACGTCTTGTCAAGGATCATAACAGGTGATGAATCATGGGTTTATGGTTATGACATTGAAATGAAGGTCCAATCGTCCCAGTGGATGAGTGAAACATTTCCCAGACCCAAAAAAGCTCGCCAAGTTCGATTCAAGGTCAAGGTGATGCTGACAGTTTTCTTCGATGCTAAGGGTGTTGTTCACCACGAGTACTTCCCCCGAAGGCTCCACAGTGAACCAGACTTACTACATTGAAGTTCTGAAACGTCTGAGGGACGTAATCCGTCGCAAAAGGCCAGAAATGTGGAGGAGTGGCGACTGGTTTTTCCATCACGACAACGCTCCAGCCCATTCAGCCCTCAGAATTCGTGAGTTTTTTGGCCAAACACTCGATCACTGTTCTTCCCCACCCTCCACCCCCACTCACCTAACCTTGCTCCTTGCGATTTTTTCTTGTTCCCCAAACTCAAAAGACCCTTGAAAGAAAAAAGATTTGAGACGATTCCCGAGATTAAGGCAAATGCGACGAAGGAGCTGGAGGACATTACAAAAGAAGCGTACCAGGACTGTTTCAACAAGTGGAAACACCGTTGGGATAAGTGTGTGCGTTGGGGAGGAGAGTACTTTGAAGGGGTCCCAGACCTGTAACTTCTAAATAAAGTACATTTTGTTTTAAAACGTCAGTCCGCGTATTTTTTGAACAGACCTCGTAAATTGTATAACAATCACGTCACCAGATTAGTACTTTCCTAATTGACTGCTCAGTACAAAGTTGGATCCATTCTTTGGTGAAATAATATTTATTTGTCGCAAAGCCCAAAGCTGTACGCAAGGCTACCTGCTCTTCTGTATATTGCAAGAATCGAACCTCGAATCGTAGCGTTATAAGTCCTCAAGCTTCATACTAAGTCTTTCCCTCAGTGGCACAGCGGAATGTCTGTGGACTTACAATGCTAGTAATCTGGTTTTGATACCCTTTGTGGACATGAGCACAGATAGTGTAGTTTTGTGCTTAAAATTACGACCAACCCAATAAGCCAAGAGGAGGGGGACTCCATGAAAGAAAACGAAACTATTGCTCTATACACCGTTATACTGGATAAAAATGTTAAGTGCCAAAAAAATTCCTTATTTCACAATAACAATACTTGATTACTTGTTATAAGAACTAGAAGTACGACAAGAGTTATCACAAATAATGTAACAATTACTAATATAATAAAAAAGTATTATAATTTTCTTTGTTTTCAGACGTTTAGTTTTCTATGCGGTTTCATTACCACACATTGTCCAGCTTGGTATGAAACGTTCGTGTACACATGTAGTACTACCACACGTTCTCCAACTTGGTAAGGAGCGTTTTCATATACAAATGTAGTTCTACCATACGTTGACCGGCTTGGTAAGAAACGTGCTTATATAATGTGTGATACTACCACACGTTGACCAACTTGGTAAGGAACGTGCTCATATAATGTGTAGTACTACCACACTTTGACCAGCTTGGTAAGGAACGTTGTCATATAAAAATTTTGCACTACCAAACTTTGTCCAACTTGGTATTGAACGTTTTCATACACAAATGTAGCTCTACCACACGTTGTCCAGCTTAAAGGATACATACTAGAACAAGAACGTCTTCTTGAAGCATTAATATTAAATATATTTATAAACGTTTATAGATTAAACTAACCAGCTTGGTAAGGAATATGTTCATATACAAGTTTAGTACTATCACACGTGAGTAATTTGGTGAAGTTTAGTTTCGTTCTTGTGAAGTAGGAAGCTACAGTAAGAACTATTTGTGCTCTTTTTTATACGGATATCAAAACACAGTTTTTAGCATCGTAAGCCTAACTTACCTCTGGGTCACTGGAAACGAATGTAATTCCTTATGGTAGTTTGACGATATTTTCCCGCGTGTAAAATTTGTGGTTATTAGACTTTTTGTCATTCTCTTTAATTATTTTTTGAACTTACAATGAAAGGTAGTTGTGAACCTATAATAATGAAAGGTGACTTGTTCATTAAAACAATCTAAGTAGTTTACTGTGCTGAGCAGTGATATCGGTATTGTTATCAAGTACATCACACGGTAAGATTTATTTATCACTCGATAGTTTTGATGTAATGACCATTAATTTACTTAATAGCATTAGGTCGGTAAAAAAAACAACAAAAGTTCCAAAAGACAAAAGACGATCATAGAAAGAGGAAGACTTCTGCAGCCAACGCACGTTGACTGCCACCATGATTGTTTCTGTGTAGTAAAGTGGCAGACAATAAACTAGATTTACCACGTGTGCCTTGCTAATCTCTTCTGAAGTCGTGCGTATTGGCTCAGGGGAATCTTCAATTCCGTAGGACGCATCTCTGTAAACGAGATGTCTTCTCCAACTATTTCTGGGACTTCGCCTCATAACACTGCTTGAAAAGAGCTGCAAATGGGTAGCGGGGAGGGGGTGGTTAGCCTTTACTAAAGGTTTCATAAGGAGTTGTCATTAGTGCTCCTATAATTACAAATAGATACAGGAGCCTTGGAAACATCCCAGCCAAAATATGTACTATCAGACATGGAAAAGCTGATGATTAGAGAGCGTCTAAAAGATATTTAAAAGTATCAGCGAAATAGCTAACATTTGTTAATGCCAAAGGTAAAATATATAAAGAAGAGCGATTTTTGCTTTACACATTATAAACACCACCCAAAATGTTTACCTGAGTTTATTAATAACAAACATCTCTAGTTCTTTACTGAGCACTCAAAGTGTTCCTATAAACAATAGCATGAAAGTCACACGTCAAGACGATATCATCATCTTTGTACTTCTTAAAATATCATTTTTTTTATTTTACTGAACTCGGGAAATTAGCATTTTTCTTATGTAATATTGTGTCGTAACACTAAGAAAATATCACACGAAATACAGCCTTTCAAAGTAATGTTTATACACTAATGTTTCACATTCAAGGCAGCTGTGTCGATCATATTACAACAACAAATATTTTTTTTTCTTTTTAACGTAAATAATCAAAGTTTATATCACTGAAAGTTTAAATATGGTACATTCCAGGTTCTATCGCCTACAGCCGGAAACTGTACCTATCAATCTTAACACGAGGCGCCGAAACCTCTTTTAAAACACCAAATCCTCGGTAACTGATGATTTAAAAAGGCAGTTCCTTTCTAAATATATGTATTCTCGTCGAAGATCTTTACGACGAACATATCTTGAGCTTGACTAAGCAAGATTTCTTTACAGCATCAACTAAAACCCTTGCTGTTTTGGCAAAAAAATGATTCAGATAGAGATCCAGACGGTGCATTAAATTTGCAAGTCAGTTGAAGTCTACCATATGTATGGCCAGGACAGTTCTGTTAGAATATCGTTACCAGCTCTATCGTTCACTTCATCTGAAATTCAGTGGGTGGAGGGTTAATGCTGCATGTCAAGCACCAACGTCTGTCTTTTGACAGCTTCCCCTAATCCAGGGACTAAGCTTCCAACTGTTACGACCCTAGTGGATCTAACGTAATTGGGAGCATCTTTTCTGTTGCTTCAGTGGAAACGTCTGTAAAAAAACCTGTCTTAAGAAGTTTTAGTTATGCATGCAAGTGTACATTTCATATATTTACAGGAGTATGAAAGATGCTGATGTATCGTCCTTACATAAACATCAACCACGGAGTAAAAATAAGGAAGCATTAGAAACCTAATTATTGTATATGGTTGATGGTGTAGGACAAGGAAAAAGTAAACAGTATTTTAATTCACGTCGACCATGAGAAGTTCTTATACGAAGAGGATTGCATATCTTAGTAGAAAAATGAAAAGTCAAGTCATATAATACGTACCACGCAATATATTTTCTTTTGACAAACTGTTTCTAACTATGGATTAGTGTAAAAATTCTTTCATTGTTTCATAAAAAAAGCACGTAAATACAACATGTTTAAGCTCTAACAAAGACGATACAAACAGGTTTTTAAATGATATACTCGAAGGGAATTATGATCATGAGCTTTGTAGCGTTGTTTGTTTGTCCTAGCTTAAGCATTGGCTTAATGTGACGAATGTTATGGCGCTAGTATAAATGGAAAAGAATTTATCTCTTTGAAATGAACGTCTATTCTTTGGGATTTGAAATGAGATAGTAATACAAAGGATAATGGACATGCCTAAATTTGTTTTTAGCAACACTCATATTATATGTTTCTTTATGGACTGTATTGAATATAATATCATGTATCAATGAATTGCAATAGCTTTTCTGCAATAACTAATTGAATTAAGACACATCTAAAAAAAATAACTCCGTATACATCCTTACTATCACTTGCTAAACTATATACGTATCAAAATAATTGTAATTAGATTGATTGTCGAAAACAATTGACTTTTTAAATTAAAGTCATTTTTCTTGCACTAAGCATCCGTACACATGTGTCCGTGATACTTAAAAATATGTTTAGTGAGCTAGCATCGCCCAAAATAACTTGTCTCAAAATAATAAATTCCAGGAGGCTGAACCATCCCTCCTCAGAACCACCTAAATATTAAATACGGAACGAAAAAACGAGACATTTTGTATTGAGATAATCCTGGCTCAACCTTCTTTTTTTTCTTTATTACTCTTTCTACATTTCCGTATTTGAGTTTTTATTGAAATTTGAGTAAAGAAATTTGGTCTCTGTATTTATCTAAGATTGAGGTATATAATTTCCATGATTAACGAATTGTAATCAAAGCTTTAAGTTTGAGCTTACATTCTTAGCTGTATTTCGAAGTTGAAATTAGAACTGGGTGAAACCTTAGCTTTCAAAGGCAATCCTTTTGACAACTAAATTGCTCGTATGACAAAACTGCCAACAGAAAATTTTAATAAATTCCAAATAGAAAGGCTCATAAATCTCCTAACAGCAAATTTGATCAAATGTCTAACATAAAATTCAGAAATGGGTTTTCTTTTTTAGATTCTTTTTTGTTTCTTCTACTTTAATTTGAAACCTAAGACAACACAAGTTTAATGTGAAACCTATCTCCAAGAAGGAACATGTCCATCCACAGTCAAAGCGTTAGCCCTGAGACAACACAGGTGTTTCTCACCTGTCCATTACCTCCATTATTATTCTTGGGAAACAGGAAATACCTCCCACTGTGGCGTGTATTTACAGACGACGTTAATAAATGACGTAGCTTCTGAGTCAGTATAGTATAATTTTGAGTATGAGTTATTAATGATGGCACGTTCGATAAACGTTATAAACTTTAGTGTGCATAGCAGGTTGCAGGTACATTCATTAAACCTTATCTGCCAACTCCATTGAATTCACTCAAATTAATTTAATTAATTACTTATACACACGAAGCAACAAACAACCTTTCTATTTGGACTGTATGTTTGTCTTGATGTTTAATATTATTTCCAGATACAACATATGAAATAACGACTTCATCAAGATAAAAACGTTGTAAGGATATTCTTAACAGTTTGGTGTTTGTCATCTTCTGGAAAGTTACGCTAGAAACGTTTTCTAAAGAGTGTTTTACAAACGCATCCCAGAAGTATGTTTCAACTAACTGGAAACACCCAGCAACATTCAACAATATCTAACTACTTGTGATCTTCGAGGTACAAATCAACTACAAAAAAGTGAGGAAAGATTCACCACCTGTAATACTGTGTGTATCACGCAACCTGAGGGTAACGGGTTCGGTATCCCTGTCGCATTCAACATATTCGCCCTTTTAGTTATGGAAGAGTTATTATGTTGCGGTCAATTCTACAGATAGAGGTAGGTGGTGATGACTAGCGCCCTTCCATCTAATCTCTCACTGCTAAACTAGGGACGTCTAGGGCAGATAGCTCTAGTGTAGCTTTGTGCGAAATTCAAACCAAATCAGTGTGGATTTTGAAACTTACGAAATTTGGTATTACAATTTTTCTAGCAAAAACATACACTAACCTAGCTGCACTATAGTTTTCATGACGATCTTGTCCTTTTAAATCAATGCAATACATTTTTGTAGCAGTTCTTTACACATTTAAATATTTGCCAAGAAGGTAAACACTCTAAAAATAATTGCCTTTAATGTCGAACACTCAAACTTAATTTTTGGGCTATAAAAATATCTCTGGGTAAGAGTTTTACATGGAATATATACGCAGTTCTGATTTCTCCTACTTGAAAAAAATTCAATTTATCTGGATTACGGTATCATGTTGATACAGTTTTTTTAATAACCTATCTTAGGAGAAACGATCAAATTTGAAAGCTAGATGAGTGAGACCAAAACACACACACACATACAGAAAGAAGCTATATATATATTCAGCGCATTTATTCGATTCTCCCTAAACAAAATGGGGTTTATCAGTTAACTGCAATAGAAAATACGTAACGAAGGCTGACATCTTAAAAAAATATATATTTTCAGGCTTAGATTAGTTTACCTACGCTAATGACGAAAATAACTGTCAGATCCAGACATTATTTCCACACGACGAAAGCATAGAGAAATTGGATCTGGGTACCATTTTCTTTTCCTACCTTAAATCAAACACATCTATTTCACGCTACTGGGCAGAAGGAGTCGCTTGTACACGTGATCTACATAGCTATACGGATTGCACATTATGTTGCAGTAAGAACATAAATTATCCATTTTAACTGTCCCGTCTTGTCTAAAACAAATGGATCAAATGTCTTAAGCCTCTATATCTTGTGAATTAGAAGTGGTGGTGCATTATAAATCGCATACCTCTTGATATAATAGATTTTGTTTGATCTTAGTAAAATATATAAGAAATATGGATTCAACAACCTTTTCATCATCAGCTCAGATTAAAACACTTCACCTTCTATACAAACACATCAGCCAAGATTAAAACACTTCAACTTCTATTATAGAAATTGATGTGTTTTATAGAAGGTGGAGCGTTTTAATCCTTAAACGGCGGCCATGATCAATTGATGTTGCTACCTACAACATTCCCGTTCTTTAAGGGTTAATCTTGGCTCATGTGTTTATATAGTAGTTGAAGTGTTTTAATCTTGGCTGATATGTTTGTATAGCTGTTGAAGTGTTTTAATTTTGGCTGATATATTTGTATGGAATTGAAATGTGTTAAATACACGAGCTAAGATTAAAACACTTCAGCTTCTATGCAAACTATACAAAGCCGTCTTAAATATATATTTAATGTTTTCAAAGACAGCTTTCTTTTGCAGTTTAAGTAACGAATGTATTGTAAATAAACTTTGGAATATGTAAATATTTGGTTAGTTGAACTTAAAATCCCTCCGTGAATTCTAAACAAAAATTGTTTTCGCTGCTAAAATTTTGAGCATATTTTTCATTAAAAAAGTTTAGATTTGTTTAGAACTTAGCAAATGATCGTGTATTTAATTTATGGCTTCACTCTGTTTAAAATATCAGGTCATATTCCTGAGTGGCAATTAGTTTTCTAACCCTTAAATATGAACTATTATTTTCGGTTCTTTAAACGAATGTTCCCCAAAACGTATTTCCCTTAAATTTCGATTCCTTGTTTTTCTAAGCCGTAAATCTTTAATTTATTCATATTTTTTAAATCTAGGTTTCATATGTTTAGTTTGTTTACATTGCTTGTTTACATTTCATTTCCACATTTATTCAAATTTTGTTTTAGTTTGTGTTCTTCGTTCAAAGTTAGATTCCATATTTATACGTTTATATTTGTTTCGTTGTGTTGTTTTTCAAATTTCGAAGTCACGTTTTTGTACGTCCTAACTGTTTTATTTGTTTGTGATGTTTTCATTTTGAGACCAATTTTATTTCTCTGGATCTCCTTGGCTCCACAATTTCTTCTTCAGTTTACTATCCCATAAGTGTTGATTTCAGGGCATGCGCATTGATTGTTCCTTCTTTAAATTATTACTTTCACCGGTCCATGTTTCTTTTCTGAAACACTTTGTTTTATAAACTGTAAAAATGTTAATGATTTAGTCTTTGGTTTGTACCCGAAATTGCATTCAGCTATGAGTTGGAGCCTTCACTGCGGTCCATATGTTTATCATTTGTGTAAGCCAATCAATGTTTGTTCAACAGATTTATAAAACAGTGCTTCACACTCCCTCTGTTCACTTACTTGATTCTCAGCTACGAAACTGAATTCAAAATATGTTTGAAAACTAGAATTTTCTACTTAAAATCTCTAGATGTATAAAATAAGGTGTAAGAATCTTCTCCTTTAAATCAATAAAACATATTTTTATATTCCAAATTTTCATACATTTAAACAACATTCGCCAAGAAGGTAAAAACTTTAAGAACAAGCTCCTATAATCTTCAATATTCAACTTTAATTTCTTTAGCAAAGAAAATACGTTTAAGTAAGAGCGTTACATAGAATAGAAAACGTTATTATAACTTCTACTTGAAAACTAATTTCAGTTTATCATGTTGGAATAGATCGATCAATGGGTTATGTCCTTTATTTGTCACTGAGTTCATCAGAACAATGTTAGGAGAAAAATCGCTAAATATAAACGCGAGCGATACAATATTTATTCATTACAAAAAATTTGTTTCTTGAAGTTGCCTTAGCCGTTTCTAATTTTGAAGCGATAAACTCTTGGTCTGATATACCAATGAGTAGTGGGATTGATCTTTACATTATAACACATCCATGGTAGAACAGACGAACATGTGTGACGAGTGCTTATAGGTTAAGAAATTAGCACCTTAACCTTCAGGTTACTCCAGGCCAGGTTGAAAAGCATTTGAAGTATTGCTTCAACATCATTATTAGTGTATGTAAGTCAATGTTGCTAGGCCTAACATAATTAAGCCAGCTGGAACTTATTAGCAGAAAACTTCATTCAAAGTTCAATAACACTTTGTAATATACAATGTTTATCGTGCTAGAGAATCTAAATAAAAGGGAGGAATAAAGAATTTCCCTTTTCCTAATATTTCCTGCAATAAAAATCCAACACCTTTCACGGTCAAAAACTAATAAAATCTAAATAATCGAAATATAACCACGTCACGTTTCATTATAATTCGGTCCAACTACTAGAAAGCCAATTTTCCCAATCTAGACTGTGACTTCAATTATTATAAGTTATTCCTGGTGTTTATTCTAGAACTGTGACAGAAAATTGAATATAATTCCTATCTATCCTACTGTCTTTTCTTCCCGATATCTCGTCAGCTGATATGTAAGGTTAAGGCTACTAATTCGTTTCTAAAAACAGTAAATAAGAATCTCTGATAAAGCTACTTACGAAAAGTGTTCGTTGTTTGAAACACTTGTCGACCTATCTTGAATCAGACAATATTAACAGTAATTCTTTAATATATGCTGTTCCCATAGTGATATATTTCTTGGGTCGAACAAATTGATATATACTGTTTCCATAGTGACATACTTCTTGGGTCTAACAAGCTGATATATGCTGTTCTCATAGTGACATACTTCTTGGGTCGAACAAGCTGATATATATACTGTTTCCATAATGACATATTTATTGGCTCGGACAAGCTGACATACGCTGTTTCCATAGTTACACATTTCTTGCTTCGGACATCATAGCTTGAAGCTGAATAGCGATTAGATTGATCATATGACATTTTTTATCCAATTTCCTTGTCAGATTTAGTTTTCACTTCGACAAATCACTGTGCACTTAAAGAAACAAAACAATGCAGCAATTGAAGCTTGTATCTCTAAATTCCAAATATATATATCAAGTTTCCTTGAAACGTACTTAAACTGGCGTTCCATAAGTAAACTTTATTTATAATTCCATTACCAGCTGTAATAGCTGTCTTATTGACAAGTATCTTCTTTCAAGAAGAAAAAATAAGGTGGAATTTCTTCAGTGAGGCAACATTCGTTTATCCATCAACAAAGTTCTTGAATTAGAAAACAATAAAAGATATACGCGCAATGTTTAAATCGATGTCATCGACTTCACCTACTTATATAAAAAAGAAATATTTTAAATAATATGAATGTTATTTATACATTTAACTTTAAACTGAATAAATTTTTAACTTTCTTTTAAGTATAGCAAGTACAGACACTTTGATAAAAGTTGTTTTAAAATCCAGTTATCGAACATTTGTCGAGAATTTGAACTCAAATCTATTTCTGCAAGAGAGAACGAACCGATTATTTAATAAACATGTTAATACAGCAGCATCATATAAATCACATGCCAATGTTACTGTATAAAAACTATAAGTCTTAATATAGAATATTAAAATTAACGTACGAAGGACCCATGTAAAACATGTTTGTGTTTTACCTTCTGTTCCTTTATTTCATTATATTTCGAGTGGAATGAACATGAATTACAAGTCAGTTTCGATCATAAAGATGGAGGTTATTAATTAATTTATTTGTACAGAAAGTAAAGTGATTATAATTTTGTTTTTGCTGTAATTAAGCACAAAGTTACACAATGGGCTATCTCTGCTCTGCCCACGAGGGGTATCGAAACTTGTTTCTAGCGATGTAAGTCCGCAAACGTACCGCTGTGCCACTGGGGTCAGTAATGATAAATTTTGATTGAGGCCCTTTAACACATTATTACATTAAAGATGAATTATTGACTGCGCCCCTCTAACACATCAGTACAGTAATGACGAATTATTAGACGAGGACCTCTAACATGCAAAAATGTATGAATGGAACGTCAGGTGAGGTTTTTTTAACTATGGTATATTTTTCTAAAGCCAGTTTACCTTTAAAAATGAATACATTTATCTAGTGGGCTTGTATGCGTTATAGTGTATACCTTCCTCATAAAATAGCAACGGTATTAACTTACACTCTTATTGTTTTAAGCCCAAATTTAAACTTCTCTGACACTAGCGTCATTGAAAAGTAACGTGGTCTTCAATAATTCATAAGTGTGAATATACAAACCTGCAAGAAACACGAACATATTCTATTGTGTATTTGGCCAACTAAGTAGCTCAAAGAAAATTGTTGTTTTCTATTGAAGCCAGTCTATACATGAAGTAGCCCAAGAATTTGCGGTGGGTGGTGATTAATAGCTGCCTTTCCTCTAGTCTTACACTGCAAAATTAGGGAAGGCTAGCGCAGATAGTCCTCGAGTGGCTTTGCATGAAATTCAAAACAAACCAAGCTCTTTTTATGAGGAAAAAGGAAAGGTCACACTGAGCGTTTCAGACGTAGACCTATATGAAGTAATAAATCAGACAATGTGTAGTTCCCAACTGACACTAAAACTAGTTACGTCTTTATAGGTTTTTATCTGAGAGTTTTTTTATGTAATCTTTTACTAGTTATCTTGAAGACTCACTAGACGTTTTATCGTTTGATTTACCTTAAGAAAATATCAATTTAAAATATTGTTGTTCACTTATATGTTATAGGAGTGAGTTAACATTGTTGTTTGTCTAGACGTAAAGAAGTGATATAATATTGTTACTTGACGTTACACGAATAGGGTAATACTGTAGCTCATTTAGGCATTACAGGAGGAGTGAGTTAACATTGTTGTTTGTCTATACGAAAAAAAGTGTGAGTTATATCATTTGCTGATCTTAACTTTGTAGGAGCAAACTGAATTTGAACACGTGCATTTACACGTTTAATATCTAAAGTGAGGACACATTTATTTCACCTTCCAATTGAATTTGAATAGATGTTTGAATCTACAGTTCAAAAGCACGAACTTTTAACACTGGTTTATTCATTGTTTTAAATATTAACAATATCTAGCACACGCTCCTATCCTTTGCTGCCTTTATAACGAGTGTAAAAGACATTTTTTTCTCTAATACATTGTGAATGAAGTACTCTTAGAATTTCAAATAGGCATCAATACCTCTGTAAACAACACTCTCGACAATCCAGTTGTACGCTTGTGGAAAATACAACTCAATATCAAGGTTCTAGCTGTGTATTTCTCGTTTAAAAGAAATGTGACAAACACACCAGTACACAAGATCAGAACAAATGGAAACCACTTCCATTCCTGTACTCTTATCTCACAGTTCCATAAGTGTTTTTGGTTCCTGGGCCAAACCGATTTGAAAAAAAAATATATTTGACCAAATGAAGGATTTTTAAAAGCCATATTCGTAACAAAAAATATTATATATAATTTATGTGTTAGATTATGTTATAATCTGACGTAGGTCAGACATAACGATAAATACACTGGTGGCCAAAATCTTAAGGCCAATGAACATAAAGCAAAAATATGCATTTTGCGTTGTTAAACTCAACCACTTATTTGAGTAAAGATTCGAAAGATAATAATAAGAAAAGGGAAAATAAAAATAAAAAACATTTTAAGCATTTAATAGGGAGAATGTGAACACTATGAAATTAGCCTAAATACTAGCTGATCAAAAGTTTAAGACCATACTGAAACGAAGCGTTAATCGGTAAACACGTAACGAAATTTAGTCATTTGTGTTCAAGCATTAGCGTTGTCAACATCTCCCACTGACATCTCCTGTGTTACATTAGGTAAAAACATGGCAAAGGCTAAAAAGTTGACAGAGTTTGAACGTGGCAGAATTGTCGAACTGCAATAGCAAGGTTTCTCTCAACGTGCCATCGCTGGTAAGATTGACCGTAGTAAAGGTGCTGTTGCAAATTTCTTAAAAGACCCTGAGGAATACGGAACGAGAATTTCAAGTGGTCGACCCAAGAAAATTTCGCTGGCGTTGAGCAGGAGGATTCGATGGGTTCTCCGGCAAGACACCAGCCGATTGTCGAACCAGATTAAGGCCCTTATGGATGCAGAATGCAACTCAAGAACAATAAGACGGCATCTACGAGAGAAAGGCTTTAAAAATGATCCAGATGGCTTCCAACGTCACTGGCACGATAAGGATATCCCACTGGAGATATTTTCGACACAACACAGTGGACTAGGTTCCATCATGATCTGGGGTGTTTTCTCCTTCCATGGAACAATGGAGCTTCAGATTATACAGGGCAGTCAAACAGCAGCTGGCTACATTGGCATATTGGAGAGAGTATTCTTATTGACCTAAGGCCATCTCTTGTGTGAAAATGACTGGATCTTTCAGTAGGACAACGCTACAATTCACAATGCCCGCAGGTCAAAGGACTTTTTCATGGCAAATAACGTGATTCTTTTGGCCATCTAGCGTGTAGTACATGACCTTCGTGAAGCCATCTTCACCACTTGGAATAACATCCCAGCCAGCCTTCTGCAAACGCTAATATCGACCATGCCAAAGCGAATGTTTGAAGTTATTCGCGATGATGGCCGTGCAACTCATCACTGAGACCTCTTTTAGGGCATTTTCTACCCTGTTTAGGACTTCTTTTTGGTATGGTCGTAAACATTTGACCAGCTAGTATTTAGGGTAATTTCATAGGGTTCACATTTTCCCTATTAAATGCTAAAAAATTTTTTTTATTTCTCTTTTCTTATTTTCATCTTTTGAAGTTGTACTCAAAAAAGTGGTTGAGTCTAACAACGCAAAATGCATTTTTTTATTTATATTTATTGGCTTTAAGATTTTGACCAGCAGTGTATAATTTTTCAGTGTGTGCAAGTCAGTAGTAACATTTATCTAATCTGTCTGTATCTGTATGTCAATGGTAACATTAAGGCTGAGTCTGTGTTTGTATGTCACAAACCATTAGCTTACTTATATATATATATTACCTTCACTAAGAAGGATTACAATAGTGAGAGTCAACCAAAATGCTGAGTTCCTTTGACATCTAAATAAGATTAAACTTCGTACAGAAGAATTATTTATCGAGGACCAAGATTAATATGATACTACAATTCTTAGTTGGATATTATATGGAATATTATACAACAAGAAGCTATACTTCTCAACTGGGTATTATATAACAAGAAATTAAAATTCACAAGTGGAGATTCTGTGGAATGTTATAAAACATGAAGCTGAACTTCTTGTTTGTATATTATATGAAATATTGAATGACATGAAACTACAATTCACAGATGGATGAGATTCTATGGAATATTATAAAAAATAAAACTATATTTCTTTTTTGTACATTATATGGAATATTAC
Source organism: Tachypleus tridentatus (assembly GCF_004210375.1). Taxonomy (NCBI): domain Eukaryota; kingdom Metazoa; phylum Arthropoda; class Merostomata; order Xiphosura; family Limulidae; genus Tachypleus; species Tachypleus tridentatus. The sequence goes on from NC_134833.1 coordinate 57,613,519, forward strand.
ATAACATGAAACTACATTGTTTAGCTGGATATGTTGTGAAATTGTTTTCGTATTAAAATATTTTTCATTTCTCTTATATGAGTTATTCCAATGAACGGGACTCCGTAAAAAGAACGTTATAACTAAATATTTTTTTATCTATAAAACACGAGTCATAATTAGTTTGGATAAGATAAAGAAATAGAACAAGAAATGTTTTACCTTGCAGAGTTTTATAATATAAGGAAAGAATTTTATCTTTAAGATCCACATTCTGACAGAATCACATACATTTTGTCCTGTACGTGGTCTACATTGTTTCAAGATCTGTGAAACAAGGCGTTCTTTATATTATCACTCTCAATTAGTGTATGCAGATTATCCTTAAATAAAGCTACTATTTTCATCGTATCTTCCCAGTAATATTCATTGATCTTTCTAGTATTCTGTGTATTTTTATTTAAATCATCAATCTTGTTTCGAAGAAAAAAAGGAAGAAACCAGAGAAATAAAATCACTGCTAGTTTAAGAAAGAAACAATTTATGTATGTAGTACAATATGATTTTCAAACACTCAAACCTTCAGGGTGATTGCCGAATTTCACTTAGCACAAGTAGATTTTAAGATATATTCATTTTAAATATAAGCTGCTTGCCAATCACCCTTATATCCAATTATATGACAAAAAACTCTAATAGTTGTATATGTGTTAACAACATATGAATAAAATTAGTATAATTCTCTCTATATTTACCTATATTATATATAACTAGTAAGTTAGAAATTAATGAAACTAGTTTCATGTAGTAAAGAACTAGTGCTTAATATCATAAATATACATACACAAATAAACTAAAAACCGTTACGAGTAGAAAGTATTAATTCCTATGTTAAAATTCTTTACCGTTGTAGATTTCTTTTTTATTATAAAATAACCAATGAGAAGAAGTTGTCTGCACCTTACCCTATCTGGCATCTTACTTCTGTAGAACGTATTACAAGGGAAAGGTATAAGACTAGTCTAATTAGTATAGACTAGAGAGTAAAGAAGTAACATAAGTTGAGTTTCTTGATAGAATATTCTAACTTAACATATTGTGTGTGAGATATTTCAAAGAGTAACAATATTTAAATTTTATATTTGAGAGATATTTCGCTTCTCGAGCCTTGATTCAAAGGGAGGAAAGAATCGTCCTTATTAAGCATCACCAAAGTGTTTATGACTAAATAAGACAATATACAGTTTCACTAATCACAAATCTACTGTCAGTATTATAATCAACCACAGTGGTTATATATTAAGTACACAAATAAATTATTATGTTAAATTAGAAATATAAAAATAGTTAAATTTTTACAAAGGCCTACTTACAGTTACAACTCAACATAATTATTAATATTACTCCAGCGTAATTTCACTTCTTTGTTATCGATGACAGCATCTATTACTAGTTATTACTGTTTATTTCAACTGATACGAGCACTAGCTAATAATTACATCGGTACACAGAATTAAAATTGAAAGTCCAGGTTTTGGAATGAATCACTAATGGTCATACTTAAGTTCGTGATTAGTCTGTACGTTAGCGTGATCTAAAGTAGACAGACATAATTGAAAAGAAAAGTCTGTCTCCTCTATGCCGCATTTAGTTGATAAATTTAGCCTCATGCTTATTAGCCACTTTTTTGTATTTTAGTTCTTGAACTCATCAACATACAAATGAATTAATGTTTCTGCCATAAATATCAGGCTTATTAATGACATTCATAGACCCTGGATTATCAGATTCACGTTTCACTACAGCAATAATGGGAGTTTCTCCATTAGGCGTGAGAAGGAACCTCATTATTTAGGGTTACTTTTGTTATAAAACCAAACGTAATGATAGATATATCTATGTAATTTTCAGTTTTAATGACAATAATAACTGATGCCAGAAAACTAAATTCTTCGTTTTCTAGGTTTTACCGTACTTAATAAACTACGCGATAAAGTATTAACTGTACTTTCATTAATATGATTGTTTTATTGTTCACAGCATCAAGTAATGTTTCATTAGAACGAGCTGTTTATGTCATCAATACAGTATTCACTTATGTTTATGGGAGAGAAGCTGTTCATGTAATCAATATAGTATTAACTTATATTTCTGTAAGACAAGCTGTTTATGTCAACAATAATATATTCACATATGTTTCTGTGAGAAAAGCTGTTTATGATTTTGTGGGAGGTGCTGTTTGTGTTATCAATACAGAATTCACATATGTTTCTGTGGAACGAGCTGTTTATGTTATCAATACAGTAGACACATATGTTTCTGTAAGACAAGCTGTTTATGTTATCAATACAGTAGACATATATGTCTCTGTAAGACAAGCTGTTTATGTTATCAATACAGTAGACATATATGTTTCTGTAAGACAAGCTGTATATGTTATCAATACGGTACTAACTTGTCTTTTTGTGCGACTAGTTCCATATGTTATCAATAGAGTATTAACTTGAAGTTGAACTTCGGGGAAATTTCCCTAGCAACGGAGGCAAGAAGTAGGAGAAATTTCCCTAGCAACGGGGGCAAGGAGTGGGGAAAATTTTCAAGTTCAACAACCACAGCTATATACAAACGAATGGCCTAATCATGGGCAACCCGGTATCACAAGTTCTAGCCAATATTTTTATGACACAAGTTGAAACACAAGCAATTAACACAGCATTATACCCACCACTATACTGGTACAGATATGTAGATAACACGGTTGCGGGATTCACATCTACAGAACACATACTTAGTTTTTTTCAATAATGTTAACTCGATACACTTCAACTTTAAGTTTGCGAACAGGAAAAGAAACTAACCAAATATAATTTCTTAACCTCAAAATTACAAGAACCGACACACAATTCAAAACAGAAATTCACCGAAAAATCACCCATACTGCACTATACATTCCTTGGGACTCAGCACACGAAACAAAACAAAAACTTAACATACTAAAAAACCAAATAAACACAGCCATAAAGCAATGCTCCGCAGATAAAATTAATGATGAATTAGACAAAATAAAACAATACTTCATCAACCTCAACTAGTTTCCTCCATAAACCGTAAAAAACATTATACGCACACACCTAGACAGAAAGCAAAATCAACCAACAAAAGTAAATATATCTCACGAATTAAAAAATCACGAAACCATATTTTGCTGCATACCATATATTCCCGACATCAACAGAAAAATAACCAGCACTTGGCAAAAACTTGTAACAAAATATGACATTCCAGTTAATACCTAATTTATTCAAAAACCAGGCACAAAACTGAGGTCTATACTGTGTTTGTTTGTTTTTGAAATTCGCACAAAGCTACTCGAGGGCTATCTGTGATAGCCGTCCGTAATTTAGCAGTGTAAGACTAGAGGGAAGTCATTACCACCCATCGCTAACTCTTGGGATACTCTTTTACACCTTTATACCTATATTAAAATAATATAATAAATAATATAAAATTATATATTGAAACATCTAAATATGCCCTCTACATTCCGACACTCAGTTACATAACCCCCTTCAAACATGTGGTCATCTTCCGGTCAGTTACCTCTTTCTTTCTTTGCGAACCTAACGATGACCGAAGAAGGTCGAAACGTTGTCCACTCCTCTAGGTAACAAATTTTCTCAACCCAAACGAACCGTTTTTACATATATATAAGTGTTATTGTTCACACGCCTAAAAGCTATTTCAGATATAAGTGTTGTTTTTATCACGCCTGGAAGCTATCTGAGTTACAACTGCTGTTGTTAACGCGCCTTGAAGCTGTCTCAGATATATCTGTTGTAGTTGACACGCCTGGAAACTATTTCAATTATAAATGCTGTTGATGGCACACTTTGGAGATGTCTCGCATATAACTGTAGTTTTTGGCACTATGGAAGCTATCTCATATATAACGTTTGTTGTTGACACGCCTACTATTTGTCTCAGATATAACTATTGTTGTTCACAGGTATGGAATCTGTGTTGGATATAAGTGTTGTCGTATACATGCTTGAATGCTGTCTCACATACAACTGTTGTTTTAGAAAAGACTGGAAACTGTATTATATACAACAGAGCTTGTATTTAAATAACTTTTGTTTTTCAAATGCGTCTGGAAGAGTTTTCATATACAAGTGTTGTTGGAGACATGCCTGGAAGGTTTTTCAGATATTACTTTTGTTGTTCACACATTTGGAAGCTGTCTCGAATATAACTGTTGTTACAGACTCGCCTGCAAACATATATGTTTTGTTGTTGACATGCCTGAGAATTGTCTCAGATATAACTGTTGTTGTTGATACTCCGGGAAGTTGTTTCATACATAAATGTTGTTGTAGACACATTGTTGTTGCTGTCACAGATATTACGTTTGTTGTTAGGACGACTAGAAGCTCTCTCCGATGTAACTGTTGTTGTACACATGTCTGGATGCTGTCTCAGATATAACTGCTGTTGATGACAAGCGTCGAAGCTGTCTCAAACATAAATGTTGTTGGTGAAACGCCTTGAAGATTTTTCAGCTATAAGTGTTGTTGTAGACACGCTTGGAAGTTATTTAAGATATCAGTGTTGTTTTTAACACGCCAGAAAGCTATCGTAGATATATACATGTAAACATGCCTGGAAACTCTCACATATATAAGTGTTGTTGTTGAACATCTGGATGATGCTTCAGATAAAACTGTTGTTGTTGGTTCTCCTGGAAGCTGTTTCATATGTAGGCGTTTTTGTAGACATACGTGTAAGCTATCTCTCGTATAACTGTTGTTAATGAAACGCCGTGAAGTTGTTTCATATATAACTTTTGTTGTTAACTCGCCTCGATGCTGTCTTATACATAACCCTTGTTGTTGATATGCGTAAAAGTTGTGATATATATAAAATTGTCGTTGGTGAAACGCCGTGAAGCTATTTCTGACATAAGTGTTATTTTACACACGTCTAGAAGCTGTCTCAGATATAACTGTTGTTTTTTTATAGGCATGGAAGCTGTCTCAAGCATACTGATGTTAGTGAAATGCCGTAAAGCTGTTTCATATATAAATGTAGACCCGCCTGAAAATGGTCACAGACATAAGTGCTGTTGCAGACTTACCTGGAAGCGGTGTCAGATATAATTGTTTTTGTTGTCTCGTCTGGAAGTTGTTCCAAATATACTTGTTGTTGCAGATATGCCTGGAAACTGTCTCAGATATCAGTGGTGTTTTAGACACACCAGAAAGCTGTCATAGATATAAGTATTATTGTTGACACACCTGGATGAAGTTTCAGATATAACTGTTGTTGTTGGTTCTCCTGGAAGCTGTTTCATATATAGACATTTTGTAGACATACCTGAAAGCTGTCTCAGATACCACTGTTGTTGGTGAAATGCTTCAAGCTGTTTTACATATATGTGTTATTGTAGACTTTCCTGGAAGCTTTCTGAGACATAACCGTAGTTTTGACACGCATAGAAGTTGTCTCCTATGTAAATGTTGTTGTAGGTATGTCTGGAAGCTGTGACAGATATCAGTGTTGTCTTTGACACCCGTGGAAGCTGTCACATATATAAGTGTTGTTGTAGACATGCATGGAAGCTGTCTCATATATAGCTGTTGTTATTGACACATCTAAAAGCTCTTTCAGATACACCTGATGTTGTAGAATGCGTTACAGCTGGCTAGATACAAATGTTGTTGTTGACATGTCTGGAAGCTATCTCAGATATAACTGTTTTTGGTGAAACGCCGTGGAGCTGTTTCAGATATAAATGTTGTTTTACACACGTCTGAACGCTGTCTCAAATATAATTGTTGTTTTTTGATAAGCATGGAAGCTGTCTTAAACATAACTGATGTTGGTAAAAGCCGTGAAGCTCTTTCATATATAGGTGTTGATGTAGACACCTAGAAGCTGTTTCTCATTTAACTGTTGTTGTTGATTCGCTTCTAAACTGTTTCTTATATAAGCGATTTTGTAAGACATACATTGAAGCTGTCTCAGATATAACTGTTTTTTGTGAAACGTTTGGAAGCTTTTTCAGAGATAAATGTAGTTGTTTGTTCTCCTGGAAGCTGTTTCATATATAGGCGTTGTTGTAGACCCGCATGGAAGCTGTCTCAGATATATCTGTGGTTGTAGGCATGCTTAGAAGCTGTCGCTGATCAAACTGTTCTTATTGATTCGCCTAGAAGCTGCCAGAGACTTAACTGTTGTTGTAGACACTTCTGGAAGCTTTCTGAGACACACTTAGAATGTATAAACTTGTATTTAAGTGTAAAGCATCTACATTCAAATGAATCAGATAAACTGTCAAATCTCGCTGAGTTTTACTGAAAGAACTACAAAGCTTCTTTAGACGATAAAAATAACGCATCTTCTCTTTCTACTTAGTATGATCTCTACCGCTGTATGGTAAGACTCGTGGAAGAGTGAACTTGTTTATCCGCTTGTGAGGATATTACTCTATATTTACTATGAACATTCACATTCGCTAGAAAATCTGCAGCATGTATTTGTGCCTAAGATCCCATCTAACAGTCATTTTGTTTAGTTGTTTTGTTTTACCTTTCAGTTTAACTCCAGTTGTATTCTATTCGACATGTTTTGAATATAAAGAGACGAATTATTTTCAACTGGTCAGATTGTTGTACCATTTATTTGTGATTTCAGGCTCTAACATAGCCTATAAGTATTTGATTAATAGCAGCGAATTCTGTCCAAGTGAGTTATCACGAGTATTTGTGTAGCATCATGCAGTGAGTCACTCCCCTAGTCTGTAAACAGTAGTTCTATAACTTTAACCAGTGATTAACCACCCGAGTTATCAGTAATTTATCACCTGAGTGTGTCGATAACTGTTTTTTAACTATGACTCAATGAGTCATCACGAATGAGTCATCAGCAGTTCTGCAATATGTCCCATTAAATCGTTAATGAAATTTGTCAACAGAAGTTATATTTCTTGACTTAGTGAATTATCTTGAATATGTCAACAGCCATTTTACAGCTGGATCCATTGAGTTATTACTGAAGTGTTTCAACAGTAATTCTACAAACACTACCCATTAACATATCTCGAGTGTATTAACAGCAGTCCTTCTGCTTTACCCAGTGAACCATGAGGTATGTGTGTCAACAACAGTTCTTGAAACATGAACCAGTACAGTAACTGGCAGTTTAAATTTTAATCAACTATCACACAGATGTCGCAGTATCCAAACCTATAAGTGAAGCCTATTTAAACCTAGGGCAATGAATCATAAATCACGTTTTTTGAAAGGTTTCGTGAAATAGTGTTCCTGATCATTTTACATTAATTTTATGTTCTGTGTCACAAATCAGAAGTCAGAAACACGTTCTAGTAAGTGGACATGTCTCGTGGTCTTCACTACAATTTTGTCATGAATTATTGATATAAAAAGTCTAAATAAATACTTTTCTTTCTTATCATGTGTTTATTTAACAATACTCAAAATATAAAACACAGGCGGAGACAATATGTAAACCAAAATATGTAGACAAAATAACTTAAAAAATTGGAAGTTTAAAAATCTGCAAATATGTAAAAACTAAGCTAACAAAATTAGAAATACTGTAAACATTACTTACGCAAGCTACAGACCCATATTTTGGCTCCATGATGTTATCTAAAATTACATTTGCAATCAAACTATGGATTTTTAGTTTAAGTAAACAAAGTCTTCAGTATCACAAGCTTTGTTTATTATTTTTGATGATACATGTTTGGCCTGGCATGGCCGAGCGCGTAAGGCGTGCGACTCGTAATCCGAGGGTCGCGGGTTCGCGCCCACGTCGCGCGAAGCATGCTCGCCCTCCCAGCCGTGGGGGTGTATAATGTAACGATCAATCCCACTATTCGTTGGTAAAAGAGTAGCCCAAGAGTTGGCGGCGGGTGGTGATGACTAGCTGCCTTCCCTCTAGTCTTACACTGCTAAATTAGGGACGGCTAGCACAGATAGCCCTCGAGTAGCTTTGTGCGAAATTCCAAAACAAACAAATGATACCTGTTTGTAGGTTTTTAAATTAAATTTTTTTTATTTATCTTGTTTGCTGCCTTTTTTATACCCAAGAATGGGTAGCAGATCACTTGATTTGTAGCTGACTCTTTACATTGTAATGATAATTAACATAACTAGTAGCTAGCTGATATGGTTCATACTGATTTACTGTAGCTATTGAACATTTGATAGCATTAGTTCGAGATATGAAACGTTAAGCTGTAGCAGGATATTATCATGAAGATTTATTTGTTTGAGAACATAGGAGTATTTATAGTTTATGTTTAACTAAATTATTTATATCTAATGCATAGCAATAGGCAAATATACCCCTAATCTAAGACATAGTGCCAGTTGAAAGTCAACCTTTACAAATATAACATATACGTCTAAAACATCTCTTTAAATAAACTATTGGGTATTTTAAAGTAATTATTCTAGAAAGATATGTAATAAAATTTAATATTAAGTGTATTAATATTTTTTACTCCTTTACTTCATATGTAATATAGGGTTTGACTCCTTAAAAGCACTGAGTGTATAGTGTACAAAGCATTGAGTATTCTAGATCTGACAGTCATCTAATGATCATCCATTATCGGTTGGTGATTCCTGCTTTACCCTGTACTTAAGGTTTATTAAAGGACATCATATATTCATATGTAAGCTAACTTCCAGTCAATAGCAGTCAATAGTAAATGTTTTAAATTGTTGTTTGATATGAATCTTTACTGTTTAAGGTTTTTTATTCGAACGTTCCATTAGGGTTTTGTATAATGCCTTGCGATCCTTATTATGAACCACTATCGTAGTTCGTGGTGATTTTCTCTTGGAGTCTTATCTTGTTTTATCTTACATGATAAAACACAAATAAAATATCCAAATATATTATCTCAAAAACGGTTAGTTCTATGTTAAAACAAACACAATAATTTTAGACAATTAAAGATTAATACTCTTCGTTAACTATAAACAAGAAACAAAAAACTCTGACGGTAGAGATAAACCAGTATCTGAACATGATCTAATTTTATGATAACTCGAATTGATGACGCAGACCGAAACAGTAGCTGTATTTATTCTGCTTTAAGTTATTTTTGTGTATTCCAAGCATGTTTATACACTGATTTTATTGTATAAAATATACTTCTTCTTTCCATAGTCCGAAATTTATCTAAAACTAGAATTTTTCTCTGTGTGATTTTCTCTCTGATAGCAAAGAGATCTCAGAGAGAAGACACCTCTTGGGATGGATTTTAAACATACAAATAGATCTCATGTGACTATAATTTTGTAATTTCTTCTAGTCAGGCATTCTGTATGAACTGCCTTTACTAAAATTCGTACTAATAACGTTTTTATCAGATCTTGGTAAGATCGTTTTCTATCTAAACAATAGGCCTTCATTATCTAATGTTCATTAAGTAGAAGTTATCAAGTGATGCTGCTGCTAGGAGCTTCATTAAGAAGTTGGAACTGGTAATCTCATAAATCATACGTCATTAGTGTTTTCGGTCACGGATTAGGAAGAAGCCTTTTAAGGCTCATAATCCTAACGTGAGGAGGACATATGAAACGCTAGAAACCTTATAGTGGTCCAATATATCCATCAGATACTAACCATTCGACGACACGGTTATCATTAATTCAGAACGTAAAAAATATATATATATATGTGTGTGAGAGGATTTTTATGTATTGAGAGAACTTGCCTGTATTGATCGGATTACATTATAGGGACAACTCACGAGACACGAGCACTAATAATATGGGTATCCATCAGTCAAGACGAAGGACATCTCACAAGACGTTGGCAGAATAAAAATGTAGAGAAAAGTGTGTTCTAGAACCACACTTCAAGGGAATATTGAGGAAATAATTCACATTAATTTATGTATTAAATCCTTTAAGAAGACAACTTTTAAGTTACATTTATTTTTCGCACGTTTTGTTTTTCATAGTAAAGTCTTACAATAACTTACTCTTGCTTACCTGGAGCTTCGGTTCAGCAGAGACAACTTAGAGGTAACTTCAGTTAACGTAACTAATTTATAATTCAAAAAAGACTACGTAACGATAAATTCAGTTAACGTAACTAAGTTTTGAGTCAATAACGAATACTTAGTTAACTTCTCTCAGTTTTATACACACTACAAATGACAATAATAACTTAAACAGGAACTTTTCTGTTAAACAAACTATCATGGCTTGAACATGAAAACCGTTTATAGAGAGATCTGTGAGAAACACAAGTTACAAATGTATAAGCTTTTGGAGCTAATGTTGTCAATAATCACGTGATTAGACAATCCATTCGAAATGTCATGTTTAAGAAGTCGTATTTTAAAGTGACATTTATCATTTCTCTTAAAAATATAATAAATTTGTTCTTGAACGTGATACAAAATTATCTTAAAATAAAAATTTGACTTTTGATGCTTAGTGTGTGTGTGTTTGTGTTTTTCTTATAGCAAAGCCACATCGGGATATCTGCTGAGCTCACCGAGGGAAATCGAACCCCTGATTTTAGCGTTGTAAATCCGTAGACTTACCGCTGTACTAGCGGGGGGCTTGATGCTTATTGAATACATCAACCTGCTCTAACGCCCCTTCAAAATAGTGCCCTAATCCCAAGTTTCCTTCAAAAGAATATCACATCTCCACCTTACGTTTAAATAGTACTTTCAATTAATCCTTACTTTAAAATAGTACCTTCAACTCATATTTTCTTTAAGATAGTATCTTCAACTCACGTTTTCTTTAAAATAGTATTTTCAACTCATGCTTCCGTTAAAACAGTACTTTCATCTCATGATTTCTTTAAACGTGATTAATTTATAGATCCCCTAACAGGTGAAGATATGGGAATTATATTACAAAGAGTAAATACTTATCTATTAAAACGATTCTCCAGTTGGTGATATAACATGAACCCTATAAAGTTCAAGATAAACAACTAAAGACATCACCTAGAAGTGACGGGATTATCATTAATGAAAACCTAAATGCCACAAAGAATCAAAACAATTAGTTAGACATCTAGTCACGCAGAACAGAGGAAACAAACGATAATACAATAGAAGTTTCAAGTGTTACTTGAAAGGAAAAATTTCATAAGCTGTGGATAAAAGCCTATAGGCAATAAAACCTATTCTCGAGGGAAGACTTCATTACAATCGAGACTGTGAGGAATCAACAGCTGTTAATAATTCAAGGAGACAGTGCCCTAAAGATGAGTACTTAAGTCCAGAAAGGTTAAGCAGACATTGGAAAAACAGAAATTAGCTGATATTAAGGAGAAAAGCTGAGATAATTCTCTACTTGCTCCAGATAAACTAAATTCATTATGTAAGATACACCGTCAATGAATTCAGGGATTTATCAGTAAAAAATATTCTATTATGTTTATCGATACTGGTCCTACAGATACAAGTATTTGACCCAAGTTATATATTCATAAAATGTTGAAAATTGGCTCCCAAGAAAAAAAGAAGAGGAGTTGATCCATATAGCAGATGGACATGAAGTTCCAGCATGAGGAAAGATTAAATTAGTCTTAGTTTAGGAAGCTTTTCTACATGACATGATTTTGAATAATTTAAATCTGTAACTGGCTTCAAGAGAAAAACATGATGCTAAATTATTTTAGAATTAAATATCTTCACAATCTAGGATCAAGAAATCAGTGTAAACTACATGGCACTTATTACATTAGAGAATGAATTTTTGGTGGCATCCTAGGAATGGTCGTTATATCACCAAGAAGTGAAATACTCGTATCTGAAAGTATAAAGAGTAAATCTACATTCAATGGCTAGGGCATCATAGAATTGAACCCTTTGACATATCCTGATGGATTGATGATTGGAAAAGCTCCTTTGGATTTGAAGAATAAACATTTTACATGACTTTATGCGGGAAAGATTAACATCAACTTGTTCTGAATGCAAAGATCATACAATATTGATTCTTATTAATCTGGATTCCATTTACGAACGGATTTGCAATCGATACTGCAAGAAAGTACGAATTCCCTAGTTAAATAGGTGTGGGGAAGGACTATATGTTTTATAAAAAAGAACTAATTGTCTCGTTTACGAAATTCATAATGATAAACAATTTAACTCAAATGTAATTGTCTTTGAAAGCATGTCAGTGAGAAAATGTTTAACTAAGAATTCATGAGTCGAAAGTCAGTCTGTTGATGAACCCACAGTTCCTGCAAAATCATTTTTAGGGGAATCAATAAATGATAGAACAGTTATGGATTTACTTTTTAGCACGAGCTCTATCTCAGAAACCGACTTTGTAACCATTTTGTGCATATTATAGTTTTCATGAAAAAGCGTATCATCACAAAATTGTGCAGATTATTAGTAAACATTACTGGGCTTTCGTAAGCAAAATATCAGAATTTTAGTTACCTTTTAGGGTTTTTCAGTAATTTTTTATGATGCAATGTAATTTTGATTTTAATATTAAAAATAGTTTTATACGTCAGACAATTTTCATATTTCAAAATCTTTATAACCTCCAGGTAGTTATCAAATATGTATCAAGAAACAACTTATATATTATGTTTTAGTTTCACTTTCAAATGTTTGTGAGTTCGGTCGATTTGGCTGACTTCGTAACCACCATAAAAATTAGGAAATATATATAACATATGTGTTTTTGTTCTAGAATGACTACAAATTATAACACTAAAATACAAATGTTTAGGCTAACTATCTTAAATCTCATAACATTATACATTTTTATACACATTTATTATATTAGCTTTCCAGCTGTGCCTTGCAAACATTACATTGCAATGACAAGTTACACGTGCACTCGTGTTGCCATATCCAAGAATATAAAACTGGTCTTTATCAAGTGATCTGTCTTGACTGTGTTTTGGTGGACTAGTATTTTGTAATACACAATCACGTTTCAGTTATACATTTCAGTACACAAATTAATTATTTTTCCTTAAGAAAAAATAAAGAAAAAAGTATAGCAAACAATTATATCATCTAGTTATGAACTCTATACTCGTTTGTTGCGTACCGTAAGTTGCTAAGCCTTATTAAATTTTGCATGTGGAGGATGTGAAACGATATACAGTTTGTAGGTTTTATGTATTCATTTTCAAAGAACCAAAAATGTTGAATTAATATATCAATACCATAGAATTCCACTACAATTTTTTTCAAGCTTAGTAACTAAGCTGTACTTGGTTCTAAGAAAATATAAAGTTTCGAACTCAATGAAGTCTAATCGTAAGGTTTAAAATTTTATATGTAAAGAAAGTTTCCTCGAGTGAAAACTATGCGAAGTTTTAGAGAACGTGGGGCACATTGTGGGCCTTCGATTGGCTTTCATACATCATGGTGTACATAAGTAAGTATTTTAAAAAATAGACAGAACTGGTCAGGGCTACTGCGTTTGATTCAGTACATGTAGTAATATCTTAGCAAATTAAAAAGATAGAAGGCTCTGAAATTAAACAGTAGCTTGAAAGTATACTTAGTTTGAGTTCCTTATTCATAAGAAACTATATACTTTGTATTTGGACATCACAAACATTTAATTTGAGCCAATGCTCCATTCAACATACCACATGACTACAAAAATCAGTATTTAGTTTTTTAATATTTGCTTTTAAATTAAGAAATTAATTACTACATAATACTAAAATTTGAATTATCATCTACTATTTTATACCAAACTTATTAACATAAATTCATAAAATAGTAGTTAAAAATAATTTTGAATACGAGTATCAACAAACATGATGACATGGCCTTTAACCCGTGACTCATGTTTTTAGGAAAACAATTGATGGAATATTTCATTAGCGGAGCGTTTTTATGCACAGATAATTTAAAATGTTCATTCGTTTGAGCCTAAATAAGGCTTCACCAGAAGATAGCAGAGAATCTTCTTCATAACAGGAGTGCAAGAACAAATAGTCTTTAGTTAGGAACAACATAGCACAAACAGATAAATCGTAGACATCTTTCAAATGCTCACTAAGAAAAAATACTCAAAAAGAAAGTTAAAATTTACAAGATAGTAATTAAAGGGAAACTGTCTTAGATCCACCTACATTTAGATCTATTAGTTCTAATCGCCTTCCATTGGCACAGTGGTAGGTCAACGGAATTACAAAGTTAAAATCCAGGTTTCATTACATGTGGTGGGTATAGCACAGATAGTTAATTGTGTTGCTTTGCGTTTAACTTCAAAACAAACAAGTTATATTCTCTCCTAGTTGGTGTAGGAGATGGAAGCTGGTAAACTGAAAGAGAAAATAACATTTAAATAACAGCACTTTAGGTAAGATCCTAACAGCCTGTTAATTCATAAGTTGTGCTCGTGGATTCTAATCATATCAGCAACCATGTTTGTCCTTTCAATCATGAGGTCGCGCAATATAATGTGGTGGTCAATCCCGCCATTCAGTCGGAGTAGCTCCAAGAGATGACGGTGAGTAGTGTTGACTGTCTGCCTTCATTGTAATTTATCACTATTAACTTAAGGACGGGTAGCTGATATAACCCTCGAGTAGGTTCGTGAAAAATTAAACAACACAAATAAACGAAATCAATTCTAATATGAAGCCTCATAATACAGAAAAGCTTTCATGAGACTTAGAAGATCTGAAATCTCGCTTAAAATTATCGTTTCCCAGGTAACTGTTAACAAATAACAAGTTTCGCTAAAATGGGTTGGCGATACAATAAAATTCCATACCTCGTTTGTTTTTATGAAATACTGTGTTTGTGTTTTTCTTATAGCAAAGCCACAAAGGGCTATCTGCTCAGCCCACCGAGGGGAATCGAACCCCTGATTTGAGCGTTGCAAGTCCTTATGAAATACATTGGTAGAACTTCTCAGTTGTTTTGTACTGTAACCCACTTGAATGGATGGTAACTACAGACCATAGTCACTGAACACAAAAAACTAAACATCTGCAAGTTAAAAGATAAAGGAAATTGGTTTGTTTGTTTCCGGCAAACCGAGAAACGGGAAACTCCAAACCAACTATTTCCATTCAAATCGACTTCGGTGTCTTCGACTGATATCGTAATACCTTTGTATGCAACCCAGTTACAAACTGGAATTTTTTGGTAAAATTAAAATGGCTTTAGCATTGGCGAACCTGATTTCCTATGTAGTTTGATCAGGCTGTAGAAACTGATAGATTGTTCATCTCATAGAACATTTTTCCTGTGAAACAGGATCGCATGCTTTATGCTAAGCATAATTTACTTTAGTCAACGTACTTCTGGCTCTTTGGAATAAGCTGGAATTCATGTCACGTTCTATGCAGAATATATGGCTTTGTTCTGAATCTGTTCCAAGCCTTCAGCTTCCATATTATTATGGAGATTTTTTCAACGTCCACTTCTGAATAACAAAATGTTTCTCGACCAGAGAAAAGCTTTTTAACTCAGAGATATAAAGTAAAACAAATAAACGTCATTCATCATTTCTGGCAAACCACAATCGTTCCTAAACGGTTGAGAAAATTCCTCGCAAGTGCTGTTGTGACGCATAAGAATCGAAACGATATATCAATCACAACTCATATTATCGTGACGAAAATCATACAGATATGACTCTTGAAATACAATAAATTTGTACTTATACTTACTGCATGTTATTTTTTTCATTTAGCTTTATTAAAAGTTCAAACTAAGAAATTTTTCAAAATTTTAAAATTTAGCCCTACCTTGATATTACCTCCCCTCCTTACAAGCACAGCAGTATGTTTGCGGACTCACACCACCAGAAACTAGGATAGAGCACAAACAGCCCATTGTGCTCAATTCCAAAACACAATAACAAAGCAAATCATTACGCTGTTGCTGCTTTTAAGCAAAATAGTTTACAATATAGGAATGATTTTATTTTCTATCTAGAGATCAAATTCTTCTGATATTTATAACACAAAACAAGGTCATCTTACATTCTTGATCATGTCACAATTGCATGTTCTCTGTTAAATATTTCATCCCAAGTTTATATCTTTATTGGAACAATATTGTGTCATTGTTATGTTTGGATTTTCCTTTGCGCTACCTTGCTTTATTGTTACGTTTTTAACTTTATTCGAATAACGTTGAACTGCCCCTACATTTTGATCTTTGCCAGAGTTGTTGTTTTTACGTTTAGATCTTTGCTAGAGCTGCATTTGCATCTTTATTTGACCTACAATGTGCTGTTACTACTAGAAATTACGTTATTATGAATACAATTAACCCTTTTCATACTCACTTCTCAGTCTCTGCCCCAACATATATTATCTTATTTATGACTAACATAATAAATTCCAAACGTTGAACGCGGTGTTATTGAATGTTGTATATCGTATTAACAATGACTGGAGTAAAATAGAAATTACATCTCGAAAGGAAGTATAACGTTCATACCTAACTGTCTATTTCATATCAGAAAGAAGGTGTTACGTAGCTGAAGGCTAAAAACGTTAAAAATCTGATTTAAATATCCATGTTAGTGAGCAAAGATATCCCATTGCCCACTTTCAAGCTTAACAAGAAACAAACTTTAAGTATGCAATGATACAGAGACGTTAAACTCATCAAAGAACTTACCTGAAATAAGAATATTTGAATAAAAATGAAGATAAATGTTGTCTGATATTCAATCAGCGTATTTTCTAACACCTGAATTTCACTTCGTAAATTACGTTTTCAATAAAGGATAACAGGTTCATGTGAACAAAGTAAATGGTAACATAATTAGCATGACTGCTATTTGTATAGTGACCAGAGGACAGTTCATGAAGCTTATTTGTAGAAGGAAGTAAAGAGCTATATTTGAGATGTCATTCAAATATATTCAGAAAAATCATACTTTCAACATGGCAAGAATAATGTCTAAATGTAGTCACAATCATATTTTTAAACATAGTCGCAATCATCAGTGATGTCGAGAAACCCACTAGTTGAGAAATTTATATGCAAAAACGGCTCGTTTGGGTTGAGAAAATATTTTACATAGAAGGTCGAAACGTTGTTCGCTCTTCTATGTAAAATATTTTCTCAGCCCAAACGAGCCGTTTTTGCATATAAATGGTCGAAATCATGTTTAAAAGTGTTCAATTTGATGTTTAAGTGTGGCCAGAATTATATTTCTGCATCCTTACTCATATACCTACTGTTTAACTATAGCATTGAGATAGTGTAGTAATCTACGTATACATTACCACCGCATCCTTAACCCACGTACCTATTGTTAAGCTATAACATTCATATAATTTAGTAATCTATGTATACAATAGTACTATTTCCTTAACCACTTATCTACTGCTTAACTATGACATTCAGATAGTGTAATGATCTACCTATACATTAGCATTGTATTCTTACCAATATACCTACTGTTTAGAAATAGCATTCAGATACCGCAGTAATTTACCTATACATTAGTACTGTATCCTTATTCACATGTCTAATGTTTAACTATAATTTGTAGATATTGTAGTAATCTGGCTACACATTTGTACTGTGTCTTTACACCTATATTTACTGTTTAGCTATAACATTCAGATAATGCAGTAATATACCTATGTATTAGTACTGTATGCTTACACACATATCATCTATTAAACTAAAACATTCAGATATTTCAATTACCTACTTATACATTAGTACCATATTATTATCACATATCTACTGTTTAACTATATAACATTCAAATAGTGTTGTAATCTACCTATAGATTTGTACTGTATACACTGCTGGCCAAAATCTTAAGGCCAATGAACATAAAAAAAAATATGCATTTCGCGTTCTCAGACGCAACCGCTTATTTGAGTACAGCTTAAAAAGATGAAAATAAGAAAAGCGAAAATTAAAAAAAACTTTTTTAGCATTTAATAGGGAAAATGTCAACACTATAAAATTAGCTTAAATACTAGCTGGTCAAAAGTTGAAACTAAAACGAAAAAGAAGTCCTAAACAGGGTAAGAAATGCCCAATAAGAGGTTTCAGTAGCGAGTTGCTCGGCCGTCATTGCGAATAACTTCAAACATTCGCTTTGGCATGGTCGATATAAGCGTTTGCAGAAGGCTGGCTGGAATGCTATTCCAAATGGTGAAGATAGCTTCACGAAGATCATGCACTGTTTGAAATTGACATACATTTCTATAGAATTTCCTTGCCATCCACTCCCAAACATTTTCAATGGGGTTAAGTTCGGGCGAACACACTGGATGGTCCAAAAGAATCACGTTATTAGCCATGAAAATGTCCTTTGTCCTACGAGCATTGCGGATTGCAGCGTTGTCCTGCTGAAAGATCCAATCATTTCCACACAAGCGAGGGCCTTCAGTCAATAAGAATGTTCTCTCCAACATGCCAATGTAGCTAGTTGCTGTTTGAAGCCCCTGTGTAACCTAAAGCTTCATTGTTCCATGGAAGGAGAAAGCACCCCAGATCATGACGGAGTCTCCTCCGCTGTGTCGTGTGGAAAATGTCTCCGGTGGGATATCCTTATCGTGCCAGTAACGTTGGAAGCCATCTGGACCATCCAGGTTAATTATTTTCTCATCAGAGAACAAAACCTTCGTCCACTTTTGTACGTGCCATGTTTTGTGCTTGTCAGCAAAGTTTAATCGAGCTGAGTTGTGGTGTGGTAGGAGGCATGGCCTTTGAAAACGTTTACGGTTTTTAAAGCCTTTCTCTCGTAGATGCCGTCTTATTGTTCTTGAGCTGCATTCTGCGTCCGTAAGGGCCTTAATCTGGTTCAACGATTGGCTGGTGTCTTGCCGGACGACCCGTCGAATCCTTCTGCTCAACGCGGCGAAAGTTTCTTGGGTCGACCACTTGAGATTCTCGTTCCGTATCCCTCAGGAATTTTTAAGAAATTTGCAACAGCACATTTACTACGGTCAATCTCACCAGCGATGGCACGTTGAGAGAAACCTTGCTATTGCAGTTCGACAATTCTGCCACGTTCAAACTCTGTCAACTTTTTAGCCTTTGCCATGTTTTTACCTAATGTAACACTGACATCTGTCAGTGGAAGATTTTGACAACGCTAATGCTTGAACACAAATGACTAAATTTCGTTACGTGATTACCGATTAACGCTTCGTTTCAGTATGGTCTTAAACTTTTGATCATCTATTATTTAGGCTAATTTCATAGTGTTCACATTCTCCCTATTAAATGCTAAAAGGTTTTTTATTTTTATTCTCCCTTTTCTTATTTTCATCTTTCAAAGCTCCACTCAAATAACTGGTTGAGTCTAACAACGCAAAATGCATAATTTTGCTTTATGTTTATTGGCCTTAAGATTTTGGCCAGCAGTGTGCTTACACACGTATTGGGCCAGCAGTGTGCTTACACACGTATTGACTGTTTATCTATAACTTTCAGATTGTATACCAATCTGCCTATACACTAGTATTGTATCCTTACCCATATATATACTGTTTAACTATAACTTTAGAATAGTATTCAACCATAAGTGTACATTGGTAGACTTAACAAAGTTAGTTGTCATCTTAGCAAAATATGCAAAACGTTTTTTTTTTTGTGGGCTATACGACATTTGTTTTGTCACAATAGTTATATACAAAGGTTCAGTAACCTTCAAGTACAGATATAACCCATTAAAATCAAACAAAGAAGAAAAAGTTTTAATCACAATAGTTATATACAAAGGTTCAATAACCTTCAAGTACAGATATAACCCATTAAAATCAAACAAAGAAGAAAAAAGTTTTAATTTTTTTATACGCTTTGATGGGGAGGGAGTGTAAAAAAGAATGACTAATTTGAGGCCAGAGATATTTTTTCTCTACTCTCAGTTTCTCCAAGAACTAGACATCCAGAATACAACATGGTACCAACTAATAACCTGACATTGTATATCAATTATAAACTTCCGAAACTAAAGACGACTCCGGAAAGTGATTTGCTGAGAAAATAGATGGGTAGTAAAGACAAAATAACAGTTGTGTTGTTTGTGATTTTGAATGTTTCGTCCCAGTTTTTTTTTTATTTTTCCATTAATAAAAACAATCTAATAAATAACATGAAAGCTGGAACATGTATGTGAAATATGTTTTTTGTTACTTAAACTACTTTTAATTTCCAAGAAAAATATAAATGTTATATTTTGAAACATTAGAAATTTGTTAGAATTATTATTTCTTGTTTTCGTTATAATAAAGTTCCAAACTTGTAAAATTCCACGTTTTATGTTTTGTTTGTTTCTTTTTACACCAACCGTTAGCTACCACAAATATGGTAGCCACGTTGTAAACATTCCAGTTGCCACAAACATGGTGATCACATTGAACGTTTTATTCACCACAAATACTTGTGCAAATTAATTGAAACAAAACGGAAAATTATGATTTTTTTTCAATTTTTTTGCGTTTTATTTCTGAAAATCCAAAAATTACTCACAAATTAATACATGATATGACCGCCTTTATATTTCAGAAGATCATTAATCCGCTTTGGCATCGAGTCCACAAGTTGACTGCAATCTTTACTGATTTTTGGATCGCTGTACCAAACCTTAGTTATGGCCTCAATTAGCTTATCTTTCGTAGTACAGTCTTTTCCCTGAAGTCTTTCTTTATAAATTGCCCAAAGACTTTCAATTGGATTTCAGTCCGGAGAGTTTCCAGGCCAGTCCAGTCCAGCACCTTTATTTGCGTTATAGTCATAAAATTCTTCACAAGTTTTGATGTGTGGCACGGAGCCAGATCTTGCTGAAAAATGCCAGATCCATCTGCAAATCTCTTTTTCAATTCTGGAACGACTCTTCTCTGCAAAATTTCGATGTACTGTGGTCCTCGCATCATACCTTTCACGATATGTAAGCCTCCGACGCCATAGTAGCTGATAAAGCCCCAAAACATCTTCTTCAAGGGATGTTTTACGAACTGATTGATGTGAGATTCTCGAAGTTTCTCACCTGGAGATCTACGAACATGCACACTTCTTTCACCTTGTACGAAGAAATTAGTCTCGTCACTGAATAACACCTTCCTCCATTGTTCTTGCGTCCAGTTCTTGTATTTGAGACCTCATTGATACCGTTTTTTTCTTCATTGAGTTGGTAAGAAGTTGTTTCTTGACTGGTCTCCTTGCCCTTCTCACGCAATTTCGAATGACGTAATATTCCTCAAATTTTCATTATATATCCCAAAAATAGATCGACCGTACTGCAAAACACAGCTAATGACGCCGTCTGTGTGAAAAAATGACTATTAAAGGAAATCAGCGGGTCCAGCGAGCCTACACCGGCCGCCATGCTGAAAATATTGTAAAATGACCATTTGTTTCAATTAATTTGCACAAGGGTGTATGGTAGCCAGCTTGTAAATGTTGTACTTATCACAAATATAATAGCCATGTTGTAAACTTTCTATTTACTACAAACATGGTAGCCAGGCTGTAAACTTTCTAATTTCGAAAATAAAAGCTTTCTCTTCCCTGTGACTCAACGATGTGTTTGAGAAATTATAGTCCTAAATTATAAGTTAAATCCTTGTGGTTTGCATTGTCCAGTTAGTCTGTTATGTAGTCTTTGATTAAGCCAGACTACACAAATAAATAATAAATATACCAAAGGTAGTTAGAGTTCATTTATCAGAAAACCTAACATTTAAATCGTTTTTTAACAGCTGAGAACAAAATATGTTTAATGTTTGAAAAGCATGTCGTGTGAACAAGTTTCGAAAATTTTCATCAAATAAAACGCATGTCTCACACGAACTTGCAAAGTTGGCAGATTATTGTGCTTGGAAAGAAATTATTTTTACAGTGAACAGGTAATATGACAGACATTATCTTTAGCCTTCATATGCAATAAGCACATCGATATTAAGCTGAACGTAGAAATACAATCTTTACTTTAATAAGTTTTCAAAATATACGCATAATTGAGGATGATACTGAAGAAAACTAAAAAAGTCACGATCTTATAAAATTGTATCATGAGTTTGAGGGTAACATACAGAACATGTTCAGACAACAGTTTAGTTTGTTGGTTTCTTACTTGTTCGTGCGTATTGGTTTTCTTTTTCTACTTTTAATGTAAGAAGAAACGCTTGTAAATCGTGTAAAATGAAGGCAACGCCCTCTGATCGACAATAATCTAATAAAAATCAATAAGTGCGCGTCTGATGGAATTGTGGAAAACCGGAATGCGAGAAAAACAATTTTAGTAGGGGTGTTCCTGAATTATATCTAGTTCTTGTTAAACAGAAGACAGTTTAATAAAAAAATCATGTGTTCATACAATACACATGAGGAATGTCGCATAATATCAGATGTGGCGTAGACATAAAAAATCTAGACTAATCTAAAAACAAATGAATAAAATCTTGCTGTTTTGTTGCCTGTCTTTTGACTTTGTAAAATAATAGGTTGTATGTGTAAAACACTAGTGCGTCATATTCATTACCTTAGTTACTATTCTCATGGGAGAGTGCGTCATATTCATAACCTTAGTTAATGTTCTAATGAGAGAGTGCGTCATATTCACTACCTTAACTAAATGTTCTGATGGTAGAGTGTGTCATATTCATTACTTTAGTTAATGTTCTGATAGGAAAGTGCATCATATTCATTTCGTTAGTTAATGTTCTGATGGGAGAGTGCGTCATATTCATTACCTTAGTTAATGTTCTATGTGGGAGAGTACGTCATATTCATTACCTCAGTTAACGTTCTGATGGCAGTGTTCGTTATATTTATTACCTCATTTAATGTTCTGATGAGAGAGTGCGTCATAGTCATTTCCCTACTTTTAATGTTTAGAGAAGAATTTTTCTAAAACTGACCAATCCCAGAGATAAACGTAAAAACAAGAAGCCATATTTAAAGATACTATCTTTCATTTGGACCTAAACAGAAAGCCATATTTAAATACGCTATCTATCATCTGGATCAAAACAAAAAAAAACATATTTAACGACACTATCTGACTAGAATAGGAAACCATGTTTAGGTACACTCGCTTTTATTTGAACCAAAAAACAAACTGAAAGAGGAAACCATTCGTAAACGATATCATCTTTCATATGAAATTCTTAAATAACAAGTCAGAATCGCTTCATGTAGTCCTCCGGTGAGACAGCGGTAAGTATTCATCTTTATGATGTTAAAATCAGGGGTTTGATCCCCCTCGGTCAACACAGCTCGATGTGGCTCTGTTATAAAAAACACATACGCTTTTAATATTTGTATAATTCTGTAGGAGGGTTCAACAATTTTACTTATTTTTCTACTTATCTCTGAGGCAATATAATAATGATGTTGTTTTTGTACATTGACTCCATACTTGTTCTGGAGTTCTAGGAAGGACCAGGTGAACTAATTACTACCTTGTAAATAATTTCCCCTTTACTGTTTTCAGCAAATTCCATTTAAAATATTTTATTGGTGTTAACGACATACTATTTGATAAGATTATTGCTGTAGTTTCATATATTATTTGTAGTGTTACTAAAGTAAACACAACGAATTCTCACTTTAATTATTAGCAAAAAATCTACAAAAAACAAGAATTATGGAATACACACTTCTTAAAACTTTTAAACAAAATAAGAAATTTCGATAACAAAATAAATTAAACGAATCCTTCTATTACATAATCTCATTTATCTCTTTGCTAATTTACTCAGAAATGGACATAATAAAAACAATGTACTTTATCTCACAGACCCCCTCCTTTGTTGCAAGCTGACACGGATTAGATAAAATAAAAGCACTTTATTTATGTTATACTGTTTATTGAACATTTAATTAAATAATATAAAATAGTTTCGTTTGTTTAGGACTAAATACAAAGCTACACAATGGGCTATCTGTACTCTGCTCAACACGGGTATGAAAACCCGGTGTTTAGCGGTATGAGTCTACAGACATACCGCTGCGCTAGTTGAGGGGCTGTAAAAATGCCTAGATATACAGTGAAATTCAAAGTTTAGAAGAATAAAAAGTCACATAAAAATAATAGAAAGAGAGAACTAGACAATAGTTTTAAATAATTTTTAATTGTTTTTAACTTTTAAAGATTAAATCAAATGAAACAAAAATTATTTATATATTTGCGATTTATATCCATCTTACTTTTTAAAGCATAAAAATAAATGTTAATTGCTCATTGTGGTGTTGGATGGCACGATTGTCAATGCACTCTGACCCAGCTTGGCTAGGTGGTTAGAATGCTTGACTCGCAATCTGGTTTCGCGGGATCGAATCCCCGTCCCATCATTTCAGCTGTGTGGGCGTTATTATGTAACAGTCAACCCCACTATTCGTTGATCAAAGAGTAGTCCAAGAGTTGGTGGTGGATGGTGATGATGAGTTACTTTCCATCTAGTTTTTCACTGCTAGATTATGGACGGCTAACTTAAATAGCTCTCGTGTAGCTTTAGGCAAAATTCAAACCAATCCAATCAACTTTATTAGAAGTGACTTCTTTGTGCCTTCCACTTACTTTTGTTTAAGAATATTACGTACAATTATATTCTAATTAACTTAACTGTTTCAGCAAATTATTTAATATAATATAACAAAATATTTAATGCAGAAGTAGTTATTTTTGTACGTCAAAAGTCAAGTTTTATTCTTGCAAAAAATAGAGGTTTGTCACCAAAAGGCACGGCATGGCCAGGTGGATTAAGGCGTCCGACTCGTAATATGAGGGTCGCTTGTTCGAATTCTGGTCGCACCAAACATACTCGCCCTTTCAGTCGTGAGGGCATTATAATATTACTGTCAATCCCACTATTCGTTGGTAAAAGAGTAGCCCAAGAGTTGGCGGTGGGTGGTGATGACTAGCTGCCTTCCCTCTAGTCTTACACTGCTAAATTAGGGACGGCTAGCATAGATAGCCCTCGAGTAGCTTTGTGCAAAATTCAAAACAAACTTATGAAAAGTACCCCGCTATTACAGAGGTAAGTCTACGGATTTACAACGCTAAAATCAGGAGTTTGAATCTCCTCGGTGGACTCAGCAGATAACCTGATGTGGCTTTATTATAAGATAAACACACATACACACACACTCCTTATAAAAAAGCAGGCAATTTACATGGCATATGTTGACGGTGGGTGGTGATACTTATACTGCTAGCTCAGATAGCCCTCGAATAGCTTTGCGCAAAATTCAAAACAAAATCCCACCAAAATCAGTGCCTCATGATAGATGCATCATCGGTTTTGTGTCAACCTGCCCTGTAACAAAATAGCCCCAGGCTAAAATAAATATTAATTAATATCTATAAAATAGTTACAGGCTGTGCTGTCGTTATGTACAATGGACTGGCTATTTGTGCTGTGACAAACACGGGTATCGAAACGCGGTTTTTAGCGTTATAACCCTTAATACTTACCGCTTTGCATCGTGGAGACTTTAATTGTGTACTCGATAAAATAAACACACGTCATGTTCTGTGTTTATTCTAACTGATCCAGTCACTTTAAACTCAGTAATGTAAACACCTGGTGTGTTTTACGTTTACTCTAACATTATATATTGTATACTAAAGTTCTCTGCTCTTTTGAAACTGATCTATTGCACCAAATTACTTAGACAAAACAATGTGTATATGCAGCGAAGCCTTGGAGAACGAATTAGAAATAAATGTGGACTAATACTTCTACAAAAATAAAAACTTGTTTTACCGAAGATAGAAATTCCTCCTTTATTTGACAGAGAGAAATCCTGAAAAAAAAATTTGTATTTCATCTTTGAAAAATTAATTGACGTCAAATCATTTTCAGATTCCGTTTTACTGAGAAGACAACTGTCGGTAAGGGGGAGGTACACAGTTTAATTACGCAGAAAGCTGTCGTATAGAATCTTATACGAACCTTTAGATTTCATAATAAATTATTAAGATTTTAATATGAGTTGAAATATGATAGTTGGTATAATTAACATTCCTGTTTAACGACAAAACTTTAACTTCTGAAACAACTCCTGTTTCTTCCTGGCGATTCTTAATTACAGAAGTATTTCCAACGCTGTAAAAATCTAAAGTTCCCGAAACATATACAAGTTTCGTTGAATAATGTTTTGGTCTTGATAAGAAAAAAATATCTTCATATTGCGCGCCAATATATTAAGAAAAGTAAAGTAGTCTTAATACATGATATTAGGTGCGTGTTCTTATGGTTAAAATTTTACAACAGGACATAGGTTAGGTTTATAACACGAATGTTTTGAAAATAACGAAGAGACAGTCTGTTTACTCGTTTCCAATCAATGTTGAACTTTAAAAGCTGGCAACCGCACGTATTATAAAGTACTTAACATTCCATACTCTATCGTAACTGTCTAATTTTTATTATTTCTATTGGTTAGGTTATATAAATGTTTCAAGGTACTTAAACATTGGATAATGTAAGTATTTTATTGCAATATGTTCCACATGTTATACAAGTACGTCATTATAAATATATTCAAATATATGTTTCAACATAGTCCATATCACTGAACTAAAGCGTCTATTAGGATTAAACGCTGTGTAAATACAATGTTGTAACACATTTAAGCATTTCATAGTTACCGTGATAGTCCCCCGATGATAGAGCGGTAAGTCTACGGATTTATAACGCTAAAATCATGGGTTCGATTCCCCTCGGTAGACCCAGCAGATAGTCCGATGTGGCTTTGCTTAAAGAAAAACACACACACATACTACGATGCTAATAACTAATGTTTCAACATCGTCCACATCACTCAACAAACGTGTCTATTAGGATTAAACGCTGTGTTAATGCAATGTTGTAACACATCCAATAAGTTCTACGGTTTAAGCTATAATGCAACGCATAATTAAAATTTAGCATAGCTGAGCACAAAAGATTTAATATAAAGTATATTTCTTAGCATAGATAACACAAAATCCTCAGTTTCTTTATAATAACGCCCCCCAATGGCTCAGCTATATGTCTGCGGCTTACAACGCTAAAATACGGGTTTCGATACTCGTGGTGGGCAGAGCACAGATAGCCCGTTGTGTAGCTTTGTACTTAATTCAAAACAACAACAACAACTTTATAATAACAGCACATAAAATGCTAGCCCCTTTGGTGAATCAACTTTCAGTCAGAGGGCTTATAACGCTAAAATTTAGGTTTTGATAATTGCGGTTGACAGAGCACACATAGCTCATTGTGTAGGTTTGTGCTTTACAAACACTCAAACAAACAAGATATGTAACTGTACAAATCAACCCAATAACTCGATTTGAATATCTCAAACTTTAAGAGCATTGATTGGTATAATTATGTTGAACTATATTCAGGATATATATATTTCTCGAAAATGATTGTCGTTAGTTTAGTTTGTGAGCAACAGTGGTAACTCAACACCCAGATCATGGAATTTTATGTTTTATACTCATATTTATATAAATTTACTAGTTAATTTTTGGTCCTCTATGAATCAAGTACACCCTGGGGAAACCTAATATTTTGTATAGGTGTTTCACACCTCATTTACTTATCGACTCAAACGAATGGTTCGTTTCTTGAAACTCGTGGAGCTTGAAACAAGGAAATAAGAACCCTAAAGCTCCCTGGGAACTAGGATAACAGCTCTTAGTATCGTCTCAAGAGAATAATTACAGCTTTCTTTTCTAACTTTTCACTTTCTTTCTTTCAATGACAGTTAAGAGTTTCGAAATAAGTTTCTTCTTTCAGTTTTCACTTGAATGAAAAATGAAAACTATAAACTCTAACGACCTAAATGCTAATTCAATCAGTATTCGATTTCTCTTCGTGTGAGATTTCATCACAGTTTAATGTGTGAAGCATGACACGGGAATAGAAAGTTGTGTTTTATTTCTAAGAATACCTGTTCAACCTGTGTATTTTTTTCATATAATCTATTTCATAGAATCTGCAGAAATAATAAGAAAGACATTGTTAAAATTGTTGACAGATACAAAGAACTATTTCATTAACGTTTCTGTCAAATGATCTTGGCCAAGATCGAAAGAGTTATCACACAAATATAATAACAGCAAGTTTTATAGCATGCAAGCTCTGATCTTAAAAATTTACGAAGTCTCGACCCAAGCTATTGACTTATCATGTCAAAAAGGCATTTCAAGTCAACTGTAGCTGAAACAAAGTGGACACACATTACAAATCTAAATAGAATCAACTCATCATTTGATGAAATTCTTTGAACGCTACTGTTCCTACACTTCAATCGCTACAAGATTCTTTTGTAGATAAAGACATGAAGGACTCGAAAACCAGTTGATCTATTTTATAAGAGAAAAATAAAAAAAATATTTGCATATAAAGATACAGGGAAATACAAAACAACTGACTCATTTCACTAGAAAACAGAGTTCCTTGTGAGAACGCCGTAGACTATAGAAGTAACTAACATACTCATTGAAATAAATTACGAAAGACCTGCTAATCTGTTTAACAACATCAGAGACCAATGGTCAGCGTACCAGACAATGGATATAAAGATCCATCGTTTACGTCTGAAAAATAAATAAATAAAATCGTGCTTCACATTTTGGGAACGTTGATGCATTATAAGGGTGACGGTCGTATTGAAACATTCAGTCTGACAAGAGCAGCCCAAGAGCTGGTGGAAAGGGTGTGCTGTTGACTAGCTATCTTCCCTCTATTCTATCTGTTTAAAATTAGTTAGCCCTTAAGGAACTTTCTATCTAACTTCAGAAAAGAACCTAAAAGCAACTGTATCTTTGTCAGGTTTTACATATGGGTTTGATTATTTACAGCAGGTGTCTATGATTTGTTGACGATAAATTTTACAATATAACAATCACTAATTCACAACTATTGAAGTAGGGTTCGTAAACAGTTACGTAATCAAACTTGCAACAAACTATCGCTTCTAAAAATAACTAAATTTAACAATCAAACTATTTAAATCATAACACTCTTATTATATTTATATTGAAACGGTCGTATATATCTGACAATCCTAAAATATTTTGTTTTTCAAATTTCATCCGAGACACTCACATTTTTTAATTACCATCTCTTTGTTTTGACCTTTTAACATGTTATTTACCCAAAAATTCTTATTCTTGGAAAGTTACTTCTTCTACATTCGTCCCTTAAATTTTACAAAATATAATATATGTGAATTTTCTTAGTTTTGAATTCTAACTTTATGTTGAACTTATGATTTACATTAACTAGCGGTTATGAAGCATAATTTGTTTATTTAGTTTTAGAAAAAATATTTTATTTATACTACATTTAGAACTTCAAACGAAAAAAAGACTATAATTTAAGTGTAACACTATAGTTTTTATGGAAAACAAAGAAAAAATATAGTGTTTTCGTTGTTCTAATAACGTATCGTGTGGAGAAGTGAAGATGTGTCTTGTACTTGTTTTAAGAACACATTGTATAAAACAATGACACACTGCGTTGTTTTTACTTATTTTAAAAAGTTATACTTTAAAACAATATTACCGTATGTTCTCCTTACATATTTTAAAACTTATAATTTAAAGCAAAGTAATAACATGTTGTTCTTTTTGAAAAAAATAAGTTAAAACATGATTACAGTGTGTAGTTCTTGCTTATTTTTTAAACGTATAGTTTAAAACAAAGATATATTGTGTTGTTACTACTAATTTTAAACACTTATGGTGTAAAACAACATGAAGATGTTTGTCATTTTTATTGATTGTTAAAGACCTATAATATAAAACTCTGTTTTCACATAAAAAATTGGTAGGCAGTTATTTCATTACAAAATTTTCAACTGCTCACACAGACTCTGCTTACATACCGTCACCTTCTCGGTAAATCAATCCACTATATTTTAATTAGATCTTTTGTTCTTTATTTAAAAGAAGAAATTCTTTCTTAAATGTCAAAACAAGAATAAAGTAAACACGGAAATTATTCAATAATAACTGTTGGTAAACTAAATACAGGAATTACTGTATTTAATACTAATTTTCGTAAAATAAACACAGTAAAACTGTTGGTAAACTAAACTTAGGAATTACTCAGTAATAAATTTTGGTACATTTGGTAAGAATATAAATAACTAGAACCTCCTTAAATATACAAAAATGCTTTCGGTTCTCCCTACATTTTCTTAACAGTGTTTTAATTTTTGGAAGGAATATAAACAACTGGAACTTCCTGCTTTCATGATTCTCTGTTCTTTCCTTACTGTATCAAAATCGTTAGGGTATGTTATTACTTTGTGTAGGAGACGTTGTTCAATATTGAAGTAATTTATTGGCTACGCATAAGCTTATAGAACGTTTAACTACAGATTTATAGAACATAATTTGGGTTCACTTCCAAGTAGCCAAGAAAGTTCCCAAGAACTAACATAGTCAGTAGTTTACATTTAGTGTTTCTTTCAAGTAACTGAACGGCTCGAATACCCAATACAGAAACTATATTAGATCAGTTAAGCCCAGATAATTGTCTCCTGTTTATTAAAGTCGGTTATTTATGATGTTAGGTGACGTCAAAAGAAGATTGTTAGATACAGACACATCGGTCAGTGCCATGTTGAGAATTAACCTTTGTTTTGTAGATGAGAGTTTAAAAAGAGTTATAGTAGCAAGGTTAAAATAAAAAAAAAATATTTTTATAACAGCCAACTTTATCACTCAATGAAGAATGTCATAGATTTGTAGCGTTGCTAGCCAATTATCGGAGTCGTTTTTTTCACAATATATATTCATTTATGTGATTGGTGATATTCATTGTCATTGCTTTCAGTGCATTGTGGGATGCACTTTTATCTTGTAATAATACAGTTCTTAAAACTATGAGAGATATAATAAGTGAAAACAAAAGTTCCTTGTTATACGGCCTGCTATAACCAGGATGTTAGGAGGCGCTCGACTCCCAATCTGATGATCATAGGTTCGAGTCCCAATCTCACCAAAACATGCTCACTCTCTCAGTCGTGAGGGTGTTATAATGTCATAGTCAACCCCACTATTCTTTGATAAAAAAGTAGCCCTCGAATAGTTTTGCGCGAAATTCAAACCAAACTTTATTTCCAAAGACTCGTAACAGTATTGTTTTTAAATAAAATAATATATATGCATATAACAAATGTTACCTTTTAAGAAATAGCTGCTATCCCGTCTACACAATTGTGTTTAATATTATCTCATAACGATTACTTATGAATCAGTACTTGTTGTTACTCTGCCAATACCACATTGCTGTAACTTTCATGTTGTAGACGGCTAGTTAATTGTGTTCCTTTTAGTTTTGATTGAAGAACTCCTAATAAAATACTGTTCACTTTCTTTCTTTGTCTTCTTTTTTTTCTACTTCGGTATTTATGATACTATTCATGTTAGTTACGTCAATAAAGTAGACAAACGCGAGTTATTGATTGTACAGTAACTTTTATTGTGCCAGACCAGATTGTGTTGCAGCCAATTATTTACAATCTCCGACGAGTCCTAAAGAAATCGAAAGAAAATCTTTCATCTACAGTTATAAATATTCATGACCGGTACTAATGTATTGCTTGAACAACACGTGGCTTCTTTATTATTTATTTTAACAAATAAGAACGAAGTAAACCCTATAACAAGTATTAATAATGAAAGGTAACTTTAACTATTAATAGATTTCTGTTGTAAACAGCTAGAATCAAAAACTACAAAGGATAACATTAAGTAACAATATTTTTCTGTTCTAAACAATTAGAATAAAAAATGACTACAAAGGATAACTCTAACTATCAACAGATTTCTATTGTAAACAGTAGAATAAAAACTACAAAGGATAGCGTTAAATATCAATAGTTTTCTGTTCTAAACAATTAGAATTCATAATGACTACAAAGGGTAACTCTAACTATCAATAGATTTCTGTTGTAAACAGTTAGAATCAAAAACTACAAAGAATAACATTAAGAAACAATAGTTTTCTGTTGTAAACAGTTGGAATAAAAAACTACAAAGAATAACATTAAGAAACAATAGTTTTCTGTTGTAAAAACAGGAAGTACTCAATAAGTGCCAACATATTTCTATTGTAAACAATTAAAATCGATAATCAATAATAAATACAAAGAATAACATTAAGCAACAATAGTATTTCTGCTTGATATGTATGACCAAAGTACTACGGCATTCTCTCTTCACTGTTGTTCTGAAGTCTTATCATTTAGAATCAAGTACATAGTGGACATTGGACATTTTCTTCCAACCTTAAAATGTGGTATAATGAGACTTAGGTTTTGATGTTGTTTATGTGGTTTACATATAAGAT
This sequence comes from Tachypleus tridentatus, assembly GCF_004210375.1. Classification (NCBI taxonomy): domain Eukaryota; kingdom Metazoa; phylum Arthropoda; class Merostomata; order Xiphosura; family Limulidae; genus Tachypleus; species Tachypleus tridentatus. The sequence goes on from NC_134833.1 coordinate 57,645,805, forward strand.
TTCATATACAGGTATAACTTTGATAGTTAATGTAGCTACCTGGAACAGGGTTTCATATAGATGTAACTGTGGTGATTAATGTAGCTACCTGGAACAGGGTTTCATACAGATGTAACTGTGGTAATTAATGTAGCTACCTGGAACATGGTTCCAAGTAGGTATAAGTGTGACAGTTATATTAGCTGTCTGTGGCAGGAATCCATATAAATGTAAGTGTGACAGTTAACGTAGCTGTCTGGAGCAAGGTTCCATAAAAGTGTAACTGTGGTGAATTCTTATTAATTTGTACTAAAACTAACAACCGGAGGATTTTACTGACTAATTATGATTTTAAAGCATTCTTTTGTCAAACTTTAAAAAAAAAGATTTAAGTCAAATGATTTATCTGTTGATCTTCTTCAATTTTTTTACATCATCTGAAAAATAAATAAATAATACAGTTCTTATCATCTACATATGGCTAATATAAATAATGAATAAAACAAAGCTAAGTTCCCTTTCTTGTGGTGCTACTGACTCAAAGCAAAACGTAGAATTTTTATTTTTTGACAGATAAAGACAATAATTACAGTGAGTAAAGGTGATCATGTGAACAAGCAGAGATATTACTCATTGTATTGTATCTTTCAATGAGCTGGGCTAATACTTATCAATCAAAAATGACATGTTCTTTAGCATTGGAGAATGTTCTATTCATTTGAGACAGCGTTAGCACTCAAATTCCACTTCTCATCTCCAAATGGTTTTTCCTAGCAGCTATTGATTCATTGTTTTACTAAGCAGAACATAGAAATTCTACCATCTCTTGTTCAGTCCAGTAAACCATTACTTAAAATATCCGTTGTTAAAGAAACATGAGTAAGTATCGTATATAGTCTTTAAGTACCTGTCTAAAACAATGAAGAGATGTATGTGAATAACAATTGTGGAGTGGCCCTTGACAACAATGGTATTACGAAGAATCTGTGTGTCACGCTGGTATTTCTGAAACACTGAGAAGCTTGAAGACTCTCTTCTCTATTGGGTAGGAAATTTATTGAAAAGACGATTAGACAAAGATTTCATGTTCTCTGTAGATAACACGTGTTTACTGTACATTGGTGTGACTTCAGCTAGTGACCTATGAATATGTATTTCATAACACACGTTCAGTTACATCATTTAGGCGATCGATAATTTTTTAAACAAAGTGTAATATTTCATCATTGATATATCGTCGTTTTTAGAGAAGTGGGTCCAGGTGCTTGTAATCATCGTTATAAAATTATAATTAGGCTTAGTTGTTATCCTAGCATTAAAAACAGTACTGGAAAGTCAATGGCTTTTTGTGTTTTTCTTTATCATTATGCATGCTATTCACACTATAATTAGATATTTAGATAACTATGATACTTGTGGTTTTGGTAAAACTAATAGAAAGTTATAATAATTGGTAAGTGTTCATTAATGTAACGTGAGAACAAGTCGTTATAATAGCTTCACGTTACCGAGTTAACTATAAAAGAACTACTTTTAAATGAATGTTGTTTTTCAAGGCTAAATATTTTATCCTACAGCGAATATATCACACAGTTGATATTACTAAATGTTTTCACAGCTCATCAGCTTTCTGAAGTTAGGTACCGTGTTTATAAGAAGATAGGTCTTATCAGTCAGTAATATTTAGCAAACATATTATAAACGACTGTAGAAGTAATAACAGCAGTGATCTTGATGTTGCACTGAATAAGACAGGACTGTACAACACGAAGAAAAACAAGCAAAATTCCTGAGACCAAAAAGGTTGCTTTGAGATAAAAAGAGCAACAAATATAAATATACCAGAGGAGCCACACCAGACCACGTAACTTAAAACAGCTGAATTCGTAGCTAATAATATGTTTAATAAAGTTAGTAATTAAGTTCTGCCAACATATTATTGTGAAAGGAACAAAAGACACTTCCTGCTTCAACGAACATCTCATTAAAATCATTTCAGATGAATAAGGCTTTACCATCCAGTAATCTCTACATAGAAAATTATTATTAGCTAGTTAATCTAAGCTCTTAACTGGACAACCGAGGATCTATTGAATAGGATAATTAAAAGGGGTTGTAAACTATAACCAAGGCAGTAAATTAGGGTAGTAACAAATCTTATAATAGAAAAATGTATTATTGAGACCCCAACTACTTGGTCTCAAACGCACTGAGCTATGCTTTTCGTAACTGAATTAAACTGAGGTAGAACTTTAAGAGCTATTCCAGCATAAACAAAACAAATACCCAACTAAAGTATGGACTGCTGCCCTCCCATTCAAAAGAGTTTAAAGAGAATTTATTACTATTTACATCATGTGTATTCTTCCTGCTTAGAAATAAGTCCCATTGTTTCTCAAACGATAAAAGTCGATGATGTTTGCACAGCAGGAGGTGTATAAGGGTTGTTAACAACAGTATATACAGACCCTAAAAAATAGAATTTAAACACGAGAAAATCAATATGTGAATCGAAACTATCTGTACTAACTCATTGATCTTCGCTTACTTATTGTTGTTGTAGGCGTTGTGAAAAAGTCTAATTGTGCCCATTAATAGCAATGAGATGGTTATGGACAGAAAACCGAGCGGGTGTTGTGAAAGTGTCCTTGTTTGATGAGACTATACTGCATAATTTAATAGAAATGAGACACTCATGGACAGAAATCTGAGCGGGTTTTGTGGAAGTGTCCTTATTTGGAGAGGCTATACTACAAAATTTAATAGCAATAAGACAGTCATGGAAAGAAAGTAGAACAGGTGTTTTGGAAGTGTCCTTGTTTGAAGAGCATATAATGTATACTTTAACAGTAATGAGACTGTCATAGTCAGAAAACCGAGCAGGTATTTGAAAGTATCCTTGTTTGAACAACCACGGGCAGAAACTAATTTGGTTGAAAGTTTTTGCGGTTTTGTTTTCAGTATCTTCATGATTTGATGCCATTTTTCAAGGTACAACAATAAAATCTTTAGGCTTTAAGAATTTGCTAAGAACTATAAAGGGTGTAAAGCATTTTCAACTGTAACTCGAATTAAGCTATGAAATAGATAAATACAAGTTTTTAGAAACCTTAATAAGTTTATCAAGTTATGAAACTTATGAACAGAAGTTAGTAAAGATCTTAACAAAGGGACCAAGTTATGAAACCAGTAATTAGAAATTACTAAAAATCCTTAACCAAGATAGATTCTACATATCTGATTTTTCAGATAAGGGAACGAGCTCCAATTATCCGAGATGACGAGAAAACCCACTTGCAGAGAAAAATATGTAAAAACGGCTGGTTTGGGTTGAGAAAATTCCTACACTCAGTTACACAACCCCTTCAAACATGTAGTCAGCTATCGGTCAGTTACCTCTTTCTTTCTTTGTGAATCTGACGATGACCGAAGAAGGTCAAAACGTTGTGAGCTCCAACTATGTACTTGTTTCATCTTTAATGTCCGTGTATACTGTATACAGTGGACGTTCGTGAGAAGTAGATATAACAAGAAACATTTCTTTCTAAATTAAACTAAGAAGAAAGGAAAAGAAAACAGCTTGTGCTGCTCCTAACTTTGAAACATCAAAACTGGATAATTCATACTATTAGAATTAGTAATGGCGTTAGAACAACATTCACATCGGTTTTACATTTGTAGATATGAAGGTCGTGTGAAGATCCACCAATATAAACTGTGTTTAAAAATATTTCTTCAAACATAAACATTAATTTTTTCAATATGAATAATAAACTAAGGTTATTTCTGGCAAATATATTTCACAAGTTCAAACATTAAAATATTATTCTAAATTTATCATTATCATTCTTATATAAAATTTTACACGTTATAGCCAAATATGTCTCAATGTGTTAATCCAGACGTTCTGCATAAAAATAAGTTATTGATATGTCCCACAAATTGAATTACTGGAAGATTGTTTTTTGTTTGCTTGTAATTAAGTACAAAGCTACACAATATACTATCTGTGCTCTGCCCACCATGGGTATCGAAACCCGAATTCTAGCGTTGCAAGTCAGCAGCACACCGCTGTGCCACCTGGGGACGAATTACTGGAAGAAAAGCATGTCTTTTTCAATAATTGAAAACTATAATTTAGAAGATGTTAATTTATTATTTTGTCTTTCACGAATTTCGCTACCTGGATAAGAAATTCGCTAAATGTTTACATTTTTATTGTAGACTATGACCACTTCTTGCCATACAAGTCTTAAGGCTTCGCACACTTTCCAGTGAAGTTACGAGGTTTCCGAATAAATAAAAATCCAGACAGAGTCAAATTCCCGCTCATAACTTGAATACAGAATTTCGGAAGGACGAAATTTGACTGGACCATAACTGAGCTGCACTGACCGGTTTGTGAATCTCAGAGTCCTCTTGTGGTCATTTTTATTTGAAAATAAGTGTTTCAGCAGGTAATCTACTTGGATTTATATACTTACATCTCTTTAGCAAAATATTTATTAAAATCAGCCAGAAAATTAATTGGAACAAATTAGCTTAAGTTCACCTAAAATCTTTAATTAATCAGTGTATCCGGATAACAAATATTGTTAATACAACCTTGGGTAGAATCTTTATTAAATCCCCGCCCGCTAGCTAGTACAGTGGTAAGTCTACGGATTTACAACGCTAAAATCAGGGGTTCAATTCCTCTCGGTGGGCTCAACATATAGCCCGATGTGGCTTTGCTATAAGAAAAATACAAAAAAAACGCTTTATTAAATAGTCCAAAGTACCTGTAGGTGGTTTAGTTAAACATTCTCTAATTTTGCTAAAAGCACCTTAGAATTTCAGATTTTGAAGTGTTATAATTAAGGATGCTTAGACTTCGTACTAATTTTTATCGTAACAAACCTATTTGAGTTTGCTGAAAGAACAGAGATGTGTTTGTTATACAAACAGTTTGAGAAAACCTTTATTTGGAAGTCATGCTTCTGCTCAAAAATCTTGTTCTAAATTTATCGTTCAAGTATCAAATTTACTGATAAAAGAAATTTCTTTGACATTGAATGTTGTCACAAATTAATGTTCTGTAAAGCTGTAGTTCTATTATTATAGGGCCCGGCATGGCCAAGCGTGTTAAGGAGTGCGATTCGTAATCTGAGGGTCGCGGGTTTGCATCCCCGTCGCGCCAAACATGCTCGCCGTGGGGGCGTTATAATGTGACGGTCAATCCCACTATTCGTTGGTAAAAGAATAGCCCAAGAGTTGGCGGTGGGTGGTGATGACTAGCTGCCTTCCCTCTAGTCTTACACTTCTAAATTATGGACGGCGAGCCCAGATAGCCCTCGAGTAGCTTTGTGCGAAATTCAAAAACAAACAAACAAACTATTATTATATAAAGTTTGGTTTGGTGGTAGTTGGGCTAAAATCTGCACAATAAACTATTTGCGTTTTTCTCACTACGGCTATCGAAACCCGAGTTTTAGCGATGTAATTTCCCAAACCTGCTTTGTCGTATTTCTTTTTTATTTATTACATTTTTATGAAGTGATTATTAATTAGATTCAGTTTTCCTATGTTAATTTGCTAATAAAACTAAAATAAATTGTGTTTCTACTTCACAAACTAAATCTTCGTTAATTAACCAATTAATTAATTGCAATGTTATGTTGTTCTTGTCCATCCAAAATCAAACTTAATAGAAATGCGCTACGTTTTCCTTTGTCTTCCTTTACAAAGAAATATTGCATTACAGCCATTGGAATTGATGTTTCCATTCAAGGAACTAACTTAAGTGACAGTGGAGACGAAATTTCATATCTTTACCAAGTCCAATAGAGGACAAGAGTCATTTTTGTTCAGCAAGATACATATTAAAATGAGCTTTTAGGACTCATAAGGCACGAATTCGAAGTTCGATCTCTTAGACGGAGACCAACGACAAAACAAATAGATCAAAGAAAATTAACTAATTTTCAAACAGAACTATAGTTGTTAGTATAGATAACGCTTTAAGACCTGTTTCATCTCCCTTGTTTTCCTAAGCCCTCCATGGCAAATCCTTTAAGTTACAGTATCTTATTAGATATTTAGCAGTCAAATAGTTCTGCAGATGTTAATGAAAATTCCTCACTTATAACCTTGTCACTATCATTTGACGTCACATAATTTCTTGTGCAAATGTTTTGATACAGATTCGTAACCGAATTCTGTCAACCGTCAGTATTTACACAAGAAAGAAATGTTCGATACTGCCTTGAAGAGGAAGGAATTCAACCGTCAGTATTTACACAAGAAAGAAATGTTCGATACTGCCTTGAAGAGGAAGGAATTTAATAATTTTAATTAGAATAATTGTAGTAAATGTGAAACAATCAAATTTCTGTGCATTTAGTTAAAAATGAACTTAAAACGTCCATGATAAAGTAATATTACAGGACATTTTGTTATTAATAGTAAATGAACCCAGATGTACGAACTTGCAAATGTTTTATCGCTGTATCTAAATAAAAGGTGTATGTCCAATAAACATAGCCGAATACAGCAGTATGTGTTCAAGAACGAACAACAAACATCAGTACTAGTTATAAGACATTGCGTGTTCGCATTTAGTTTCTTAACCAGCATAATCCGGTCATTCCAAGCAGCAAATTAGTTGTTAGGCTTAAAATATTTTGTATGATAGGCTGAAAAGTATAAGACACTCTGTAGGTGACCCATTATTGTTGAGACAAACTCTATAGATGACCTTGTCGTTTTGAACAGTGAGAGAAACAGTATAGACGACCTTGTTGTCTATGAGGCTAGTAATGAGAGAAACTCTGCAGATCACTTTGTCTATCAGGCTGCTCAGTGAGAGAAACTCTGTACATAAGATTTTCTGGTGACACTGTTCAACAAGACTGTTTCTAATGATGAAAGACATTCGTAATTCGTGATGGCGAAAAGTCCACTTAAAGTAAAAATGTATCTCAGAACGGCTTGTATGGGTATTGAAACTTTTACTAATAAAACAGAGAACAACGTTATATACGCACACACCTAGACCAACAACAAACAACAATAAATCCCAAGATACAACAAACTACAAAACCTTGTACTGCTGCATACCATATGTTCCCTACATCAGCAAAAAATAACTAACATTTGAAAAAAAATTATAAGAAAACATAGCATTCCAGTAAACACCAAATTTATTCGTAAACCAGGTACAAACACAACACTAACGTTATTTATAAAATCAAATACAATAACTGTGACGACTTCATTATTGGAGAAACAAGCAGAAAAATGGAAATTAGATTCAAAGAACAAAAAAATGAAATAACAACTTCGCAAGTTCTTGAACACTCCAAATCAAATAAACACAACATAACCATAGAAAACACCCAGATACTAAGTAAGGAAACAAATATAAACAAACGTAAAATCAAAGAACTCTCTACTTCACAACAGTTAAAACCAAAATAAAGGAACACCTTTATACCTATATTAATTAATTAATAACTTCACATATACTGCATCGCCCCCTACAATCCCGTCCCTGTTTACACTCGCATCCCTAAGACGTGTACGTGCCCGGCACAGACCAGTTGCAAACTCTCTCTCTGTTAACCTGAAAATGACTGAAGAAGGTCGAAACGTTGTTCTCTGCTTTATTAGTAAAAATGAAAGACAATATTCAACAAAAATATCTTTAATATTTGGATGAAAATACTTTCCAGAAATCACTGCTTTCCATGACTTTACACATCAGGCAGCCCGGCATGTCCAGGTGGGTTAAGGCGTTCGACTCGTAATCTGAGGGTCGCGGGTTCGAATCCCCGTCGCACCAAACATGCTCGCTCTTTCAGCCGGGGGAGCGTTATAACGTAACTGTCAATTCCACTATTCGTTGGTAAAAGAGAATCCCAAGAGTTGGCGGTGGGTGGTGATGACTAGCTGCCTTCCCTCTAGTCTTACATTGCTAAATTAGGGACGGCAAGCGCAGATAGCTCTCGTGTAGTTTTGCGCGAAATTAAAAACAAAACAAAACACAAAAAAACACATCAGGCATGAATTTGTTTAAGGTTAAACGTATCTGGTTATGTTTAGGTAGAAGAAAACTGCTCGTCCCTTCAAGATTTTAAGTTTTCCATTTTAATTAATATTTAGAATGAGAAATAAAACAACCTGTTACTACTTCGAAAGAGAAAATCGATTATTATACTTATGTTTTCTTTTTTAAAGACATATGATAAAAATGAACCATATTATTGCCCTCGGTGAAAATATACGTATGTAAAATAGTGCTCTAGAAATGTAAATGTGATTTTAATGTCAAATATCCGGTGATAGGCTTACTTTGTTTTGGCAGCAATAAAAATGTGATATATTACAAGCAAAAAACATTTAACTAAGCAACATCATCTCTATTCATGGGCTGCAGTGATAAATTAATGTCATATTAGCATTGATTTATGAGATAGCATTATTATTTTATACACGCAACTCAGTACTTAACATGAGTCTTGCAGTACACCAACTTTTAAAACAGAGTTACGACGTCATGCGGACAAAACAGCTACATACTGTAAAGAATTTATGCAAATGACCCCATTATCTCTTTAAAACCATGTTCATGTATAATCTAAATTTTCAGTTGCGTTACAAAAAATAAATAAATTTGATATCCTCATCTCGTTGCTTTGTTGATTTACAAACTAATGACGTATTTTAGAAGTTAACAGTAACTGACCAGTGTCTTTAAACACAGTGTACTCTCATTACCGTAGGTGTTTGCAGCACACTGGCCAATGTCTAGATACACAGCCTTCTTCCAATACTGTAGGGGTTTGCAGCACATTGACCAGTGTCTAAATACACAGTCTACTTACAATACTGTAGGGGTTTACAGCACACTGACCAGTGTCTATACACATAGTCTACTTACATTATTTTAGTTACAAGCTTTAATGATTGAAAGTTTAAAACACAGTTACTATGAACACCGTAGTGTGGGGTTAGAAAAGCAAACAATTATTTATTTTTATTTTTTCTGCTACTTCTATTTTGCAGTTAGAACCATTCAAACAGTAAACTTTTCTCGTAATAGCAAAGAAAGGAAGAAAAAAAAGTGCTGTTTAATTTCAATTGACGTAACAGCACGTGTGACAGAATTTTCTTCAAAATTTAAATACGTAATATTTACATATGCGATTTTGACAATATCATAATTACAATATCTTACCAAGAAGAATTTCTCAACAAGTTCATGTAGATGGATAAACTTATTCACACATATTCTGGAACTCACAGTCACTTTTGTTACCACTTATTTAAAATAATAACTCAATTTCTAAGAAATATGTATGAAATTGTAATAGCCACAACAAAATAAATTTGAAAGTCCTAAAATTAGACTGTTTAAAATATTACCATAACAACAATGTTTCCAGTTCTTCGAAACAATACAAATATTTTGATACACAGTTCAAAAAACACAGAAATTAACTTCTTAATGACCGATACGTCTCCACTCATTGTGTGTGTAAACAAATCATTTATGACACAGATAAATGTGCACAGACATCAACGTACCTTCTGTCTAACAACGATAGATTTACTGCCGTATAGACTTTAGATTTTCAGTCCTTTGTTTATGTAAACATAGCAGTGGTAAAAATTACTAAGTAGAGTCGTTACAACGATTCTCATCAAAAATCAGAATTATTAGGTGGAATTGCGATAGAGGTTTCAACAATGGTCACAATTAGTAGGTGAAATCATGATAATAATGATCAGAATTAGTGGGTGGAGTTGTGGTCGTGATTTCTGATATGGGTGAAAAATAGTGAGTGGAATACTTTTTGTTTGGTCATCTGACTTTATATTCACTGTACAAGCCTTAAACATTTCACAATCTCTCTCAGTGCAAACAAATTAAGTTAGGGTTACTGTTTTCCCTCACAACTTAAACTTAATTATTTTGAGACATAAGAACAACGTGCTATAAATTTTGTTTGCAATAACACATTTTAAATATACCTGAAAACTTAATATTTAATAAATGTCAAACTTAATTCAAGACTGAATATTATGAATACTTAAAAAATAACCCGTCCTTTGTGCTGTCCGAGCTACAACTTAAAATAATCAGAACACGCTATCAATAATGGAGAAACACGTCCGGGTCTATTAATAATATATAGCACACAAAAGTTATAGCGTGAATTTTTTAGCACACATTAAGTTAAGATTTGTAGTTCTTGTTAACCAAAGCTACGATTTCTTGATATTGTTTTAAGACGCGCATACCACCGATCTAGGATTGTTGTTCAATAAATTCCTAACATGCAACGAGTGTGACATTTCATTCTACTATCACAAACACGTGAAAGTTTCGTAAACATTCTTAATTAGAAAGTTTTGTTCTTGCTTTAAGCCCGAGGAATTACAAAGATATTTCTGTATTGGGCTCACTATAGGTATCTCACCCCAAATTTTTAACGTTATAAGCTCCCAAAACCTACTGCTGTGCTACAATGGATTAATCACAACCACTTTTTATTGTTCCAATCATCCGTGCGTACAATTAACAGGCTGTTCTTATAAACCATATGTTCTAGTAAGTTTGATTTTGTTAGTAATATAAACTCTACATAGAATTAGGTTTCTCTCACTCTGGATACAAAGTTTGTGTGATGTGAACACAAAATCTCAGAAGGAAATAAATATTTCTTTCCCTTTCTAATTATATCACTGCTTCAATATGAATATTTTTATTATGCTCACTAAAGTACATAATTTAATTGGTTCATCTCATTATTTAAGCTACATCAACCTTTATCTTGTCATTTAATTCTTCAATCTTTATAATCCTTTCTGTGTATCATATAGTTGTTTAACCTTTATCAACCTTTCTGTGTGCCATCTAATTCTTCAATCTTTATAATCCTTTCTGTGTATCATCTAGTTGTTTGACCTTTATCAACCTTTCTGTGTGACACCTAATTCTTCAATCCTTATAATCCTTTCTCTGTGTCATCTAGTTGTTTAACCTTCAATATCCTTTCTCTGTGTCATCTAATTGTTTAACCTTTATCGTTTTTTCTATGTAAACATATAACAAAATTGTCGAGAAATTTTATGTTATTAACGTTTATATTAATAAAAAATTTTAACGTAGACTGAGAAGTGACTTTTCTTACACAATGTTTGTGAAAATAAGGGCAGTGAGTATGTGGAAACATCGATAACAGGTGTGACCTTTTGTTAGGGTGCCTGGAACATGAATCCCAGAAGCCTTCGTGTTAGAGTGATGATGATTTAGTTCAAAATTAGGGACAGCTGCGTACAAGTCGGTAGCTTAAGTCAGCTTTGTTCTAACATTCCAAACAAATTATTCAGAACAAGAATTTACAACCCAGAATCTTCATAGGTTTCTGTGATATAAATCATGTTCAAATTAATAGCAGAAGTTTCAATAGGTTTCTATAATTTTTCTGGGAGAAAAACTATTTATTTGCTCATTTTCGAATATTTAATCAAAGCTACTAATTTTGAGCTTTTATATGAGAAGAAAAGTAGGTAGATAATAGCGTCCAACCCAATATTTGGGCCTCTCTTGTGTAGCTCAATAGTGAAATTCTATCGTCGCTATTATAACGGCCCAAAAATGCATTTTTTAAAGCTAACTAGAAACGAATGTGGGCTCAAAGATCGCCATATTAGCACGCTAACTGCTAAGACACGCCTAACATTTTTTAAGTAACCAGAATGTTCTAAAAGTGGTTGAATTTCACTTTAAGTGTACGTTTAACTTCGCCGTTTTAGTGCACACAAAGAACAGCCAACATTGTAACAGGAGTGAAGGTTCCGTTTCTGTACACCTGAAAGACAACCAACAGTGTAATAGGAGTAAACTTGCTGTTTTTTTCCCTTGAAAGATAATTTAAGTTCTAGCAACAGTGAATTTCCCGTTTGTTGAGCAAGACTTCAGGAAATAATGACTTAGTTCGTAGTATATACAATCTTTTTGTTATCCGCTAAGATCCTTTGTGTTCATGAGAAGTTTTCATGAACAATCGTCCATTAATGACTGCAGCACACAAGTAGGCAAAGATTCAACTGAAAATAAACCGTTCCATCCATCAATGACGACATTCTCTGAACGATAACTCACATTAAACAACGTGTGTTTTGAACCCCTTTCTGAGACGATAAAATTCTGAAGAATTAAATGTATTAACTAAAAAAACATAACTCTGTAAGGGGAAAACACCCAAAAACTTTGTATTCGTTGTATACAATAAAGTGGCAATGTAAGGAAGCATTACAAATTTCAAGTGTTTTCTTTTCTTTTTGAAACATGTTATTCTCTAAAGACCTATCCTTCTACGAGAAAAAAAAATAGATATTTTAGAAACTTAAATAAATAAATCTCAACACACAAACACTCACTCTCTATTCAATTTAAACTTAAGAAAGGCTAATGTAATTTTTATAAGTACCAAAACACTCATCACTAGACTGGGCGTTTCCTCTGAAACAAAGTAAACCCAGTGCTTCTTTTGTGTACATAAAATTAGATGACAAACTATAACAAAGAGAACTTACATTCAAAGAAGCACAGAAGAAAGAAGAACCGTTTTAAGAGGAAGTGAACCATTATTTCAACAGTAAACGAATTTGTCGTCTTTTAAGCCTGTGTCGTCTGTTAAACTATTAGTAAATGAAGAACAAATGCATTTTCCGTTCAAAACCCAACCTCTAGTACATAACGTGGTCTGCTAGTAAACAAACCGTTTGTTCATCACATGTAGCCTGCTTTATATAGAAATAAAACCACTGTTTTATTAAACTTGGTCTGTTCTGCTCATAAACAAGCCGTTTGTCCCACTGATTTGATGTATTCTATTCATCTCTAAATAGAATCTATTTAGAGATGAAACTGTCGGTCTATAAAGTAGCTGAAATACTTATATACTTATTTAGCCCAATGCAATGTAATACATTTCTTGTATTTTTGAATCGAGTGTGATGAAAATTAGAACCTTACTGCTCTTAGAAATGAGATGAAATTATAAATTAGAAGCTTTTCTCAAATTCATATGTCTGTAGAAAAATGAATAATGAAATTAAATGACACATTACAAATTGTCCCCAAAGTTATCTTTCTGCACAACATGAATAATACATTGAATTTATAAATTACAAACTGTCTTTAAACTCATTTGTTAAGTACATGATGAATCGATTTGTAAGTTACAATATATCTCCAAAGTCGAATTTCTATAATCCAAGAAGACGTTTCTTCTAACTGAACGTGATAAATATTGTTTGTCAAACTATTAACAAGTCACTAACACTGTTAAATAGATTTGCTAGAAATCACTTTCACAAATGCTTGACTAATTGTCTCCAGCATAAAGCACACCAATGTGAGATTCGTTAGTTTTCGCTTATCTACTTATTAGCCAGGAAATACTTTCTTCCTCTACATAACTTGCAAATTACAAATTGATTAAAGAGTTTATCGAACACTTGACGGATTCGTGACAAAGTACCGTAAGCGAACACCCAGAATATTCATGTCTTGAGACCATAAACAAGACATTTTAAAATGAAATTTATATGAAGTTTGAATTATAACCCGGAGCCACAACAAGTCAACTCAGTCGATAAATGAGGCTATTCATATGTTTAAACTGTCGAAATACGGAGTTGTGCATATGTCAACACAGTCAAAATATGGGGCTATTTATACGTTTAAACTGTCGAAATATGGAGTTGTTCATATGTCCACACATCTAAAATATGGGACTATTCATGTGTTTATACAACCGAAATACGTAGATTTTCATACTTTTATACACGGGATAGACTGGGCTATTCATGCCCTTCACGTATTAATTCTGTCGCTCGGTACAGGTTTTCAATACATAAATAGTATCAACGCGACCACATCATACAGAGAGAGTCAAAGATTATCCCTTAACAGAAAAGTATTACAGCTAATCCTAGGTTTAATTCTCGATTCCTTAACACTCCCTGAAAGAAATCCAAGCTGTAACTACAGTAATAATAAAGGTTCCGGGTGTTTTATCAACTAAAACATAGAACTTCTACTCTGGATCCAGTTACAGGTTAAAACCAGTTATTGGAAGCAGTAAAGATCCTAATTTAAGACTAATATCATGAAAATATCTAATTCCAATGTAAACAAGGAATAATTCATTTAAGATTTGTCAATGAAATTGAGTACTCCAACATGGTGGAATACTTACACGAAATAGTAAGATATTTTGTCACATTTCTCTTGCTACCATGATAACCCAAAGGAGTTAAACAAAGACTAATGGAAGTATTTACTGTGTTCATCAGGAAGTGTATTTTTTTTTGTTAATTAAAAACGTTGACATTTAAAATACTATACGAATTTAAATAAATACAAAAGTATGATAAAACTGTCATGACTTGATATCAACCCGTGTTATGGTTATTAACATATAAATTATTTAAGTTTATTCAGCAACTGATAACCGTTCTCACAACTAGATCTAACTGATTTTTGTAAGACGATATTTAAAAAAAAGTAATAATTTTACACCACTTGTACCGTGACAACAGACACAGTCTGTTCCTGATGAAGAACTGGTCATATTTCCAAAGCGTTTGGGTTATAGTACTTCGTAATGTTGTTTTTAAGAAAATGGACTAAGAAAAGGTTTCATTCTAACTAACTACCAGATGAAGTACACTGAACATTTCATTCTAACTAACTACCAGATGAAGTACACTGAACATTTCATTCTTCTAACTAACTACCAGATGAAGTACACTGAACATTTCATTCTAACTAACTACCAGATGAAGTACACTGAACATTTCATTCTAACTAACTACCAGATGAAGTACACTGAACATTTCATTCTAACTAACTACCAGATGAAGTACACTGAACATTTCATTCTAACTAACTACCAGATGAAGTACACTGAACATTTCATTCTAACTAACTACCAGATGAAGTACACTGAACATTTCATTCTAACTAACTACCAGATGAAGTACACTGAACATTTCATTCTAACTAACTACCAGATGAAGTACACTGAACATTTCATTCTAACTAACTACCAGATGAAGTACACTGAACATTTCATTCTAACTAACTACCAGATGAAGTACACTGAACATTTCATTCTAACTAACTACCAGATGAAGTACACTGAACATATCTAACTAACTACCAGATGAAGTACACTGAACATTTCTATTCTAACTACCAGATGAAGGTTAGGGCGCTCGACTCGTAATCCGAGGGTCGCGTGTTCGAATCCCCCTCACATCAAACATTCTCGTCCTTTCATCCGTGGGGGCGTTATAATGTGACGGTCAATCCTACTATTCGTTGGTAAAAGAGTAGCCCAAGAGTTAACGGTAGGTGGTGATGACTAGCTGCCTTCCCTCTAGTCTTACATTGCTAAATTAGGGACAGATAGCCCTCGAATAGCTTTGCGCGAAATTCAAAACAAACAAACATTCGAGAAATATTTTACAGAATGATGGCGAAAAAATATTTTCAAATAACAAATTAATTTATATACAAAGTGCAAGTACTGAAAGTATCATTCTTTCATCCATCTTAACAATGATATGATAAAACAAGTTAACAAATAGAAAATGTATGACATAATCAAATGAAAACTAGTTCGGATACTTGATTTGATTCAAACATTTAAAAATTATTGTTAAAACCCCAGAAGACAGTGAGTATGGATTAGACAGCTAACAAGACCTCTCATCCGTCCATTAGAAACACATACAAATAATTTTAATTTACTTGGTTTTACTTTTTAAATCAAACCAATATTTTGCGATAATTGTTGAAAAAGTTTTAAATACGTTACAATACTAATTTTGAGCTATGTGATTTCTTTTGTTTCTTTTGTCTGTTTAATTATAGACAATGAACTGACAAATAAGTAAGCACTTAGAAACAAAGGAACGAAATCGAACTTCCAAATAAACGTCACAAAATGTCGCTCGAAATTAAACTTCCAATTTGTTGAGAAAAAGCAAACTGGTCATCTAAGTCCAACGAGTAGATGTGAGATGTTTGTTAGTGCTATACAAGTCCTTGTTTAACTGAAGAATACGGGCATGTGTACTTGTAAATTACCAGGAACTCTGGGATTCCTGGTTAATTGGTAAAAATGTCGGTTATAAGAAACCTCAAACAACTTAAATAAAGGTTAATAAGGAATTAACAACATTATTACAACAACTCCTTCATTGGGATTCGGTCAATATTTTGGAGAAAGTAAGGTTCAATGTTATTTTGTTTACACTGTTACTGAATCCTGGATAACAACACTTGTCACATTATTGTTGCATTGCTTACGGTATGTTAAATTTGTCCATTGTGTACAGTTTTGATCAACATACTTTATTCATGTCACGTCCAATTGATAAGGTAGTATTAACATATATTTTCACTAGCTTCACTTATGTATTATCGCACTATTAGTCCGTGTTCGCAATACAGTTCCTACACATAATCCTATCTTTATGTACAAAACCCTTTTATAATAGAACTAAATTTATGTCTAGGATTCGTATAACCTAGTACTTTTAAGCCTGTTAGTTTCTTATTTACGATTTTAGAGGGAAGAGACACTTAGGGCTTGGTTCATCATGTAACTATGTAAAGTGTTGATCAGTTCAGTTTGAAACATAATTATAGGTTTGATTTGATATTCGCATAAGGCTACCCCAGAGTTACCTGCGCTAACCCTTCCTAATTTAGCAGTGACAGACTAAAAAAAGGAAATCGAATCAATATCACCTTCAGGTGGCGTGAATTCGAACTTGCAACTCTCAAATTCCTGCAACCTACACCGTGGCAGGGCTCGCTCTGCTCTTCAATTGTACGACCGTGGCATGGCTCGCTCTGCTCTTCTATTGTACGAATATGGCAGGGCTCGCTCTGCTCTTCAATTGTACGACCGTGGCATGGCTCGCTCTGCTCTTCTATTGTATGACCGTGGCAGGGCTCGCTCTGTTCTTCCATTGTACGTTAATAAACACGTAACTGAAGTTCTTTCTGACACTAAACTTTATTTCTAGTTTCATTATTCATTCTAATCAAGTCCTACAGTACTTGGTGCATGCTATATAACAAATATAAAATACTAGTAATAACAAACATTAACGAATTATATGGACAACAATGTACCTTTCCTAGAGACAATAGTTTACCCTTTTTAGAGACAAAAGCGTCTATGCAATATTTTTACTCTTCAGAAAAACAGAAAATTCATCTAATGTCGTTTACACAGAAAATAAATACATTACATAGTTTTATAAATATTCATTTTGATTAACGTCATATTTAATCATTTAAACAAACATAATGAGAGATGTTTGAATGATAATAAATCCTTTCATTCTGCTACAACATCTTTAAGAGAAAAAAAACCTTTCCATTTGGGAGGTGTGAAATGCTGATATAACTCTATGTTTAATAAACTTTCACTTAAGTATCTAAGTAGTGGCCTTTTCTTCGGAAAAAAAGACGATACGTCCTTGGTTGACCTATGACAGTTATATGAAATGACAAAAGAAATACTATTTTGTGGAAATTTGTTTTTATGAACAACGCTTGTGGTCAGCTGCTTTCGCGACCAAATGTATAGTTCAAAACTAACCAAACTTGACCTCAAACTCTTTGAGGAACTAAAAATATTCACATAATTCTTAAAATATTTCACTGCAGCAGTTTGATACGTAGATAAGAAATAGGCCGATAATCAAAGGTTTTCTACTTTAGAAACAAGACGCTGTGTAACCAATTAGCAAATGAAAAGTTATATATCATACTTTCAATTTCTAAACTGAATATGTAAGAGTTGTAGTTCTAGATATGAAATGCAAAATGGAAACTAATTTTATAATTGGAAAAAAATATCATTTGGGTTTTTGTGTTTGATTTAGTTACTAACTAGTATGGAATGAAAACACTTGGAGAGCCTTCATCTACCAACACATTCCTATATACGTGTTCCTGACTCTCTATCAGAGGACAATGTTCCAGTTTTTAATATAAGAAAACCGGTTTTTGTTTTTCTTTAAAACGAAAAATTGTTTAGCTCCGAGGTATTTTTTGTATTTATATAAAGATGTATTTTATTCGTGTAGTACAGAAAAAAAGCTGGTTTGAAAGTAATGTATAAAGAGTTGATGAACAGGAAAAATAAATAAGCTTTTGTGGGTTACTATTAACCCTAGTGAAGGGGTTACTATTAACCCCAGTGAAGGGGATACTATTAACCCTAGTGAAGGGGATACTATTAACCCTAGTGAAGGGGTTACTATTAACCCCAGTGAACAGGTTACTATTAACCTTAGTGAACGGGTTACTATTAACCCTAGTGAATGGGTTACTATTAACCCCAGTGAAGGGGTTACTATTAACTCTAGTGAACAGGTTACTATTAACCCCAGTGAATGTGTTACTATTAACCCTAGTGAATGGGTTACTATTAACACTAGTGAACGGGTTACTATTAACCTTAGTGAATGGGTTACTATTAACACCAGTAAACGGGTTACTATTAACCCTAGTGAACAGGTTACTATTAACCCCAGTGAATGGGTTACTATTAACCCTAGTGAATGAGTTACTATTAACACCAGTGAACGGGTTACTATTAACCCTAGTGAACAGGTTACTATTAACCTTAGTGAACGGGTTACTATTAACCCTAGTGAATGGGTTACTATTAACCCCAGTTAAGGGGATACTATTAACCCTAGTGAACAAGGTACCATTAATCTTAGTGAAGGGGTTACTATTAACCCTAGTGAACAGGTTACTATTAATCCCAGTGAATGGGTTACTATTAACCCTAGTGAACAGGTTACTATTAACCTTAGTGAACGGGTTACTATTAACCCTAGTGAATGGGTTACTATTAACCCCAGTGAAGGCGATACTATTAACCCTAGTGAACAAGTTACCATTAATCTTAGTGAAGGGGTTACTATTAACCCTAGTGAACAGGTTACTATTAATCCCAGTGAAGGGGTTACTATTAACCCTTGTGAAAAAAATACACTCTATAGTGTAGCACACATTGATAAAACTCGGAAACACTTAATGTTCTGGTGTTTTAGAAAGGAGCAGGTGTATTATGTCCTGTTATAATTTGTTTTGTGGTAATTTTATAGAGAAATAGAAACAGATATAACTCTTATATAGTTTAGTTGAGATAATTCTCCTTTACGCTATCTATTTGTTACTGAAATACAAACAATATATAGTTTTAGTTTAAGATATCAGCTGTTATTTCATATAAATAATATATATATATATATATATATGCTTCAAAATGTTTGTGACGTTAAACACACGATCAGAAAAGATTCAATCTTCATTCAATGTCACACAATTAAAACCGAAAGTGATAACAAACAAAAAAACAACTGACAATTCTGTCTTCATTCTCCGACTTCAAGTGAGTTTGAAACCTATCAACTAAACGACTGGAATGCATCAAAACATGCAAGACAAACATAAAAAAGTTTTGTTTTAGTAAAAAGTAAATTAAAACTCACATCATGAACGACATATTCTTAGCTATAAAATGCGATTAGCCATTTTGTTAATGGTTAAGTATAGTTATCTTAGAATTAAAAGATGAAGTAAAAAAAAGCATTTTGAGCCATACAACGGTGGTATTAGAACTAGCGATGATCAAAATAGAAACATTCTGAACCATAGAACACTTCTATCAGGACTACATGAATAAAGATGGAAAACCGTCTGGTTGAAGTTATTCTACCACATCTGTCACGTGTACTTTCAATGGTTTAGATGGAAAAAAATAAGATGGAAAACCGTCTGTTTAAAACCGGTTCTAACAACATCTGTTTAACTACAGTTACAACAAACTTCTATCAGTGTTACAACAGAAACTGTTACAACTTCTCTTACTCTCACAAATATGACTGTGACGCAGCCTGTGGAATCACTTTTGTGCTGTTTTACAAAGTAATTTAGAGTGATTACATTCAACTTCTTTGGAAGAGATTTACTTAACTATGCTGACCCTAACCAAATTGTATGGAGAGCCACAATTATCAGTAGACAGCTTTGTTAGTACATACGAAATGGCCTCTACACTCGGTTGTTTCCGAGTCCTTTGCTCAGTGAAGCAGAACGAATTGGAATAGAAATTTCTCTATTCTCATACACAACTAATACTCTACTATTCTCAAAAACAGTTGTTCTCAGTCATTTAATCACGGCGTAAGCTGTATATAGATTTGTTCTAATATTTCTTACTTAAGTGTTAAGCTTGTAATATTGATAGCTTTGGAAGAGCTTTTGTTTTCCCAAGATAGTCACAAGAAACAATATATATTCTTATCAAGTTCTGTTTAGCATAACCTAATACATCAGCTTTTTAAAAACAAGTATATTAATGTGTGTATGTTCTTTTAACAGCCATGTTTACTGAGATACAATATGTCATGCATGTATCTTCTTAACAGCATTTGTTGTCGCTCACAGAGACACAAGACACACAACACGTGATTTCTTTGCAATGTCTGTTGTCACTTAGTGAGACAATAAACAAAAACATGTGACATCTTAAGAAAAGCCGCCTTTACTTAGCCAAGCACAAAATGGATAATGTGCTGTTGTTATTCTTTTACAATAACAACTGCTTTTATTCGTTCACGTATATAAAGCACGATATAAACTTCGTAAGAACGTTACTTTACGTCATGAAACAAGAACCATTTAATATGTAGTCATTTGGAACAGTTTCATTAACTCAGCCAGGCATGAAACCGATAATATTTAGTTTCACTCGTTCGGGCATGATATGAAACCTTTACACGCAAAATTCTGCTGTTCTACTTTGTTCGAAAGAAACAAACACCGGGTCGGTTAGTCTTACTAAACACCGGGTCGGTTAGTCTTACTAAAGGGCTATTTTTCAGGTGGTACTTGAAATATTCTTTTAGTTTATCAGTTTTCACAATATAAACTTAAGCGTCACCGTTCGCTTGAATTTTTCGCTTCCTGGTCTTGCCTTTACTTATCATCATATACTTCCATTTTGGTCTTGATGTATGCTGCTGTTTCTGTCTCACCGATAACAAGTGCTATATATATGTGTGTGTGTGTTTCACAAACCATTATTCTCTTGCTCTCATTCGTTTTTATATCTATATATTCTTAAACATATCGTGTTGTGCTTTAGTTTATGAATAGTTTAAGTTTTTACGACCGATCTCTGAAGCTATTATTACTAACATACAGATAGCTTTTAAAACGGACCCCTGTTGCTCTCGACAAAAACCACTAGTAACCAAAGTTTCAATGAATTTTTTACAAGAAATAACTGCAAGCAGGAAAAAATGTATTCGTTTTAAGGGCAGAATATGAGAATATTAGAGCATCTTAGACATGTGAGGACGAATATTCGCCAAAGAAAATAGTGCATCAAAATCAGAC
Source organism: Tachypleus tridentatus (assembly GCF_004210375.1). Classification (NCBI taxonomy): domain Eukaryota; kingdom Metazoa; phylum Arthropoda; class Merostomata; order Xiphosura; family Limulidae; genus Tachypleus; species Tachypleus tridentatus. Next base: position 57,667,286 of record NC_134833.1, read on the forward strand.
AACAGTATTTTATAATTGATGTGGTGGGTTAACTGGTGAGTTCAGGTGATCAATTTGCAGTTGCAGTCTGCAGATATTTTTTTTTTCTTTTTTACACCGAAAGTACATTTTATCACAGATCTCAAATTATGGTCTTGAAATAATTATGTCACATTCACTTAAGTCGTGTTGCTTTGGTATTTTCATGATTTTGTACTTGTACAGAATTAGGAAAATGAAATTATTAAACTACATTTATTTTATCGATCAAAAAATTCTGTTCCGGTATTTAACAAAAAAAACAACAACTTCTATTCACTTAAAGCAGAATGCTGGGTTAAAATAATTTCCCATGTGCGATTAAGCCGTTGCGATTGACACACAATATTTCTTGTCCAACATGAGTCAATTAATGCATAAACAACGATAACAAAAGTTAAAAACTATCTATGGACCACTAAACACGTATCTTTAACACTTGTGATATGTGCTAACAAAAAACCTGACTCTATCTATTTATGGACCACTAAACACGTGTCTTTAACACTTTTGAGCTGTGCTAACATAGAACCTAACACTATGTTGGGGGTGTTCCCCGCTGGTACAGCGGCAACTCTCAGGATTTACAACGCTAAAATGAGGGGTTTGATTACCCTCGGTGGACCCAGCAAAAGCCGCATGTGGCTTTGCTATAAGAAAAAAGCACACACACTATCTTTGGACCACTAAATACTAAACAATTTTTAAAATGCGCTGCTTATGTTAATTATCGGCATACAGAAATTGGATTCATTTTCAAATTAGTTTGTCGATATTTTAGAGAAGAAAAGAGCAGACGTAGTTTGTTAGTTTATAGTTTTGTTAACGACAAGAACAAATAAACTGTCAGACTAGAACTGTTTATTCTTGTTGTATCCAGGTCTACAAACTCAAGTAACTTATTATAAAGTCATCAAGATGTTCGGCGCACGCCAATACGTTTTTATTAACGTAACACATTTGTACTTTTGAATTTAACTTCAAAATTATCAATAAAGGAGACATTTTTTATTTGAAATTTATAAACTTCCCGGTTCCTTGTTAAGCTATTCCAGATAAATTATGATGTAGTGTTTACTAACAGTTTATTAGATGTAATATAATTCGTTTAACATTACCGTGTTTTGTATAAAGAGCTCCGAATCTCTAATATAAACTAGTAATTTACAATGTCCTGTCTGTCAGTACACTTATAACTAGCAAGCCATGGGCCAAACCTGGCATGTACCTTTAGCGATAGGACTTTATATTTGTCTTTCCAGAAGTCTATATCTTCCTCCTCAACTAGTTTATCATAAACAACGTTTCACCTACTGCATTTTTAAATCCAAATACGTTGAATGGTTTCGTTGTTAAACACAATGAGCTATCTGTATTGTGCCAACAACGGGTATCGAAACATAATTTTTATCATTTAAAACATTAGACTTACCATTGAGTCACTGAAGGAAAATTGGGTGAGTGGCTTATTTCGCTGTTGAACAAAAGCTACACAATGGGTTGTTTATGTTTTCTCCAAATCAGGTATGTAAACATGATTTAGCCTTAGAAGATACCAGACTTACGAAGGCAAATTCATTCTGTTTCTTGAAGAACGTTGTGCACTAAATTATGGGTTTAAAAGTTTTAAAGAAAAACACGCCATTTCTTTAAACTTTCAGGTCTATACTTAATTTATCTTTACAGTAGTAGTAGTAATAATGAACTACTGTAGTACAATGGCTACGCTTCATTGTTTATACATCTAGCTAGTATAAACTCTTCATGCAATTGACTCAATTTACATGACTGTTTCCGGCGTTAGTTACGTTATATTAGTTATTGTGACTTACATTTATTGTCGAACTTACTATTGTTAGCTCTCTTATTGTTACTGTAACCACATAAATCTTAGCACGTGAGGTCTAGCATGGCCCAGTGTTCAGTGCGCTGGTTTGGCAATTTGCAGCTACGAGTTCTAATTCCATTACCAAATATGCTCGTTCTTTCAATCCTGGAGCGTTATAATGTTATAACAAACTCCACTATTGAATCGCAGTGGTCTACAAGACGGCGCTGGTAGTGATGACCAACTACTTTCCTTCTAATCTATCACTTCTAAATTAGGATCGACTAGCGCAAACAAAGCAAACAGATTTATCGCTTTTAATGTCGGCCACTACTTAGATGTTCGCTTTATTACTACAGGCATTCAATGTCACGTGACAGAGGACAACAGTTCCTTCTATGAAACAGTGGTTAAAGTTGGAATATTTGTGTTAGTTGTGCTACATTTACTATATTACTTCTCTTTGGTTTAACTTCTTTAAATGATCGCTATTTATTGTACTAAGTTACTTTCTGTTGATTGCAATATTACTATCTCTATCGCCATGTTACACCCAAACAGTAGCATGTATCGTAACAACTTGCCTCACAAGTTAAACTACCTGAGCTGATAATGTTTTTTAACTGGTCACAAGACGTTGTTAGGTAGAATTTGTAAAGTCTTGCGAAGGTCTTCAAAGAACGTAAAGCCTATTAATGAATGAAAGACGCCACCAGTTTTATGTGTTCCGTTACTAAGATATCGTCTCTTCTTTGTTTTAATTTTCCTTTCTCAGCATTACATGAAGAAATCAACGTGTCTATTAACTTTGTAAATGGATTTAGAACTATCTTAAATCTCCTAATGTTGAAGAATATCGTAAGATATTATTGGGATTATGTCCCAAAATGTCATTAACACTAAAGGTGTCCAGCTACGGCAGGTGATATACCCCTTATTTTAACACTTTATGATCGTAAAATTCCATTTATCCGCCAGGATGCAATACCCTGTGGATGAAACAATGCATTAGAATATTTATTTAACATAAATGTAAGGACAGTACATGTAATTAACTACAACAACAATAGCTATGCTATAGACGCCGTTTCCAAGTTGGCAAAAAATGAAAATGATTAATTATACCTGCCGTAAAACATTTGTGAGAAACTGATTACATTTTTAACACTGCATTCTTCATCTAGTAAATTATGAAGTTTAGATAATTAGGAGAATGTGTAACAATAGTATTTCAACTGTACAATGTACATAATAAATATAATTTGATTAGACTACTATTATTATACACTATTCTAATTGTCTAGGGACTAGAAGCTCAACTGGGCTGGTTATATTGATTAGCAATCCGCTCAACTGAACTCAGTGCTTGATTTCTTACTTAACAGATTTATTATCGCATCCTAAATGTGAAATTTATCATAGAATTACAGACAAATAGAAATGGACAGATAAACAGAAAGATGGGCAAACAGAGATACACAGACGGTTATATGTGGAGTTTTACGATAGAAAGTGCCTATACTAGTAACACTTTAATGTGTCATATGGTAATAAATTCTAAATACTTGTAGTGCACTGATCATATCTATTAAAATTAACTGAACACTTTTAAAGTCCTGATCGCATTTATTACATATAACTGAATACCAGTAATCCTCTGATTACTCTTGTATATTAGAGTTAACTCAACACTTGTAACGTCCTGGTCGTATTTAATACATATAACTGAAGTTGATGAAGTATAAAAGTTGATCACATCTTTTACAGTTAATTGAATACTTGTAATGTCTTTGTGTTTAGTATGAAATAACTGAGTATTTGCGATGTCATCATTGATACTAAATTTAAAATAAACACTTATAAAACTTGTAGCAAATATTAAATGTAAAAGAAACACTTATAAAATTTGTAGTAAATATTAAATGTAAAAGAAACATTTATAAAATTTGTAGTAAATATTAAATCTAAAAGAAATGCTTATAAAACTTGTAGTAAATATTAAATATAAAAGAAACACTTATAAAACTTGTAGTAAATATTAAATGTAAAAGAAACACTTATAAAACTTGTAGTAAATAATAAATCTAAAAGAAATGCTTATAAAACTTGTGGAAATATTAAATCTAAAAGAAACATTTATAAAACTTGTAGTAAATATTAAATCTAAAAGAAAGTACAAGTTGTGAGAAATTATAACTTTTCTTCTTAAAATATGAATTTAAGAAGAAACATGGGATAATGTTTAAAATTCTAATTTTCGTCTTTAACAAATACTGTAACAACTACTTCTTCTATTCCCAAAAGTTGGGTAACGAAAAATAGCGTGAAGTTAAAATGGGTTAATTATCATCTGTTCCTTTGTGTAACATTTTAATTTACATGTCACTTGGACAAGTATTGCAAGGTAAGGCATTTTTCTGACGGCCGAAACGAAAACGTTCTGTTCTTAAAATAAGGGATCACTTTTATTTGTTTGTTGTTTCTTTTACTTGATGTGTCATTACCTTCACTGACATTCGAAGGCGCTGAGAAGTTGCGAGTTTTTCTATACCGTTTCTGATAAAACGAGATACATAATAATAATAGTCAGGAGATACGAAACTTATATACAGAAGTCAGTTACTTTTACTACAATGTACTTGAAAATACGACGTTTTAACTATCAAGGTGTTCAATATATCGTTTCTTAGCAACATATGATGTGTGACGTCATCATTTCACTGTTAACCACTATTGATCGCAGCCAGACAAAATGCGAAACCATTTGCATTATAAGTACAAACACAGAACAGGCTTTGTATGTTTCATGTCCTTTTATCAAACCTTTTGCTTTTAAATCTGGTATTTATTATGGATCAAAGCAATGTCCGTTCGAATTATGGTCGATTACTCAGTGCCTGTTTAGTTTTTTTCTCTCCGTTTAAGATAAGACCATGTTCTACTTCAACAACTTTTGCAAAAGCGGCTTTGTAAACGTGTGTATTGTGAATTGCATTAAGGCTTACGGCTGTATTATACCCAGAATTATTAGCTTTTTATTATGAATAACCAATCATTTCAAATTATATACTTTCTAATTTTACAAACTACGAATCTTCAAAAAGTATTTCCAATAGGTCAGTGTTAAGTCTACTTATATGGAACTCGATCCACTGCAGTGGACATAGCGCCAAATATGTAACTTTGCGCTGAAAAGAACAACAATGGCCATCTAGAAATCTTCTGTAAAATATTCTGTAAATTTTGAGCTCTTGTCCTATCTAGAAACCCTTTGGGATTTTCACTGATATAATCTATATGGATCCCCATTTATAAGTATTCTATATAATTATCCCTACAAAGTATGAATCCTCATGTACGAGTACTTCAATAGTATTAACCCTGCAGTATGTATGGATCTCTGCATATGAGTACTCTACATAAATATTCATATAAACTATAAACTCTCCCTCATCTACAATTAGTTTAACACTAGTAACTCTACAATCTGTTTGGATTCCTGTTTATAAGTGTTCTATATAACTATCCCTATAAACTATGAATCTGCATTTATAATTTCTTCAGAACCTTTCATGATCTCTATTCACAACCGGTATGTTTTTCTGTATTTTATATTTTCACAAGAGTGTACCAGTTCCCTGTTCCCTTGCTTTCGTTCCTCTATACACTTTCTAATCACTATCTAGGTTTATTTTCTCATTAAAAAAACAATAATAAAAGGGATTAAAATACAAAGGTTGAAATCAAATATTCTGTTTCTTTCATACAAAGATGATTCCTGTTGGTTGTTCGATTTGTTTGTAATTAATCACAAAGCCACACAATGAGCTATCTGTTCTCTGTCTATCACGGAAGTCGAAACCCGGTTTCCAGCATTGTAAGTTCGTAGATTGATTTGGTTTGTTTTCAATTTCGAGCAAAGCTACACGAGGGCTATCTGCTCTAGCCGTCCCTAATTTAGCAGTGTAAGACAAGAGGAAAAACAGCTAGTCATCACCACCCACCGCCAATTATTGAGCTACTCCTTTACCAACGTATAATGGGAGTGATCGCCACATTATAACGCCTCCATGGCTGAATAAGCAAGCACGTTTGCTGTGACGAGAATTCGAACCCGCGACCCTCAGATGTAATTTGTAAAAAAACTTTTCTTTTTACCTCATTCACGTATCTGAAGAGTATGTTTTTAGAAGACGCAGTGTGAATTCAAGATATTTTCTCTCTGCTGTTGCTTTAAAGTTGCGATATTCGACCATTATACGTGGGCTAAATGGTCAGTTAGAAATGGTATTATTCAGGTATAGTTGTACTGTCCACCAGAACTAGACACTTCAAGGGCCATGTTCATCTTCTTAAACTGAATAACTGAATTGTTGTTGAACTCATCCGCAGATGGAATTAAGAGAATACCGTCCTATAAATGGCAATATAGGTCCTTGTTTATAAGTCTTTTACCTTAATATCCATAAAATCTATGAATCTTCATCTACAAGTAGCCTCTGAAATGACTGATGTGATTCAACGAGTTCGTAATTAATCTTATTAATTTAAGTGTTTGTTCAAGCGTCGTCTACCGTAAACTTGATAGTTATCTTTACTTCGCTAAGCTGGAAGATGGAGGCTAGTTTATCTGATTTGTTAAATATAAAATAGATATTATTAACGTAATTCTACCATGTTTAATATTTCAATAACATCACTTACATTTGCAGAAAATGTTACCAACTAAAGTTTCACACAATTGTTTCATTTAACACTTTCGACTTTTACATTTTCTAGTCTCAATGGTCTTTTTGTTTTAGGGTAACAGACCTTATAAGCTATTATTCTAATAAATTTCCCAGGGTCTAAACTTCAAACCACACCCTCTATCGTCCATGTACGATATTTAAACTTCTTGATTTTTCAACTGTCTTAGCGATTAACACACTGCGATATACTAACCAATATCTTAACTTTGTTTTTCAAATCGAGACGCCCTCTAGCATAAAATAGTTTGAAAATGTGCCAAGTTTCCTCATCTTCTTTTCGCTCAATATACTAATAGTTAAGGTCCCAAAAATAAATGTTCTTATAGCTTGAGACGAACGACATTCTCTACGAAACGACGTATATTGTACGAGTTTAGTGTTAGAGGTTTCTGATTGTATTGGAATTTGAATAGTTCCAGTGTATTCACGAGATTGTGGGTTAAACACTTGGACACCAATTTTACCCGTTAAAGTTTTTTCTTAAAGAACCTCTTTAAAAGTAAAGCACACTACAGGCAGAGAAAATTGGAAAAGTTCACTATGTTAGAGCCTGCCTCAGTAGAGTAATTTACCGGTACATCCATCATAGACTTGTCTAACAAAAATTTCAAAGAAACTACAAAACAAAACATTTCTTTCACCCTGTTAAAACAAGATAAAAAGACGTAAAGTTCTACTTCATTAATCTTTTGAGCTAGGATGTTTCTATGTAAAAATCTTCTATTAATACAAAATATATCAATGATATTGTAGTCCCGTCCATACGTTGAAACCTGTTGATTACTCTCTTTTATTTTCCGAAGAGAACAAACCCACCCCTAAGTTTTACGTCAGCGAACTTGCTTGAATAGCCAATGATAAACGTAAAGACGAGTTCACGGAAAATTCTTTTATTTTGAACAAACAAAGCGTTTCTTTTATTTAGAATATTGTAACTGACAAACAGATAGAAGAACCCGTACCTAACGTCACCTAAAACAAGTAACGTGTAGTAAACGCATATAATTCGTTTGATATACTTTCTGATAAATATATTGAATTTGTTATTTTCATATAATATATCGGCTAATGAAAGAAATGCAAATAAATAAATGAGATACCAAATATGTTTACTATTTACCTATTTTTAACGAGTTTCACCAGTTTCAGGGAATTCCACGCTCACCAATGATCCTGGACAAAGGCTGAAACTCTAGCAGTAAGGCAAATAATTACTTAGGTTTCACATATATGTTTTTGTATTTTAGTCCTAACATTGGAGCAACAATACGTTTATGGACTCACAACGCTAAAATCTGGGGTTTGATTCCTGTGATAGACAGCAGTTATTTCAATGTGATTTTGCTATAAACAAGCTTTTTTAAAATTGAAATAGCTTATCTGATGGAATAATTTACAGCATTAAACTAGTAACAGAAAATATGCTTATTTTCAGCTGCTCCTTCGTGAAGTTTAGAAGTTTGGTTTGTGTTGTGAAGCCGTTATCAAGTCCAACAATGATGTATGTGTTCTTAAGCATACCACTTACTCGCTAACTGTTGCACCGAGTTTCAAAAAACAATTTAGTTTTACATGTGAATGCATGCCACATAAACATTTTATGTAAAACTTGTCGCGGAAAAATGGCTCGAAACTAGCCAAACTTGTTTGTTCTATTGTTCTATTGTGAATTTTAACCTGTTAGTTTCAAAACAGAATTCTATATCGTTTTAATTGTGTGTGAGCTCCAACGATTTATTTGACTTAAACACTCTCAACAAGTGCAGAAACATTAATATTGTTTTTATTTAAGCTGCAATCCCGAAAAAACCTGAACCTGTGAGTCCACAAGACGGTTTGAACTACAGGCCACAAGACGGTTTAATTTACAGTATAGAACACGATTTAACCTTCAGTCTAGAACACAGTTTAACCAACAGTCCACAACACGACTTAACGTACAGTCCAAAAGACGTTTTAACCCACAGTTCACAATATGGTTTAACTTACAGTCCAGAACACGGTTTGAGGGTATTTTCAATTTTCATGTTATCCAGTAAAAGCATTCAACTCCATCTAATGTAACACAAAGATTTATAGTAATGTTGAACACTTTAAAGTTACATTAATCCGGAAATGCTTGATATGGTTTTGAATTTCGTGCAAAGCTACGCGAGGGCTATCTGAGTTAGACTATTCTAGTTTAACAGCGAAGGGAAAAGCATCTCGTTATTATCACTCACCGCTAATATTTTACTGAAGAATAGTGGTATTAACAATCACATTATAGCTCCCCTACAGTTGAAATGGTATCATGTTTGGCAGAAAAGATATTCGAACCCATAACATTCACATTGCGAGTCCAACACCTTATCAACTGGCTCAATGATTTAACTGAAGTCACAATGCTTCAACAATTCATAGGTTGATAGTTACTGATAACTCGAAGTATGCAAAATATCACAATATCCTTCTTTGTATTTTAATATCACAGTCGGTATTTTAATATTACAGTATCACAGTCGGTAATTTAATATCACAATATCACAGTCAGTATTTTAATATTACTATATCACAGTCGGTAGTTTAATATTACAATATCAGTCGGTATTTTAATATTACAGTATCACAGTCAGTATTTTAATATTACAGTATTACAGTCGGTATTTTTCAGTATCGATCTAAAAATAGAAGAAATTTATGTTTCTATTTGTGTGACAAATGTTACACTCACTTATTTTTACACACTTTTTCCTAGATCTATAGTAATCTGAGGTTCGCGGGTTCGAATCCCCGTCACACTAAAACATGCTCGCCCTTTCATCCGTGTGGGCATTATAATATTACGGTCAATCCCGCTATTCATTGGTAAAAGAGTAGTCCAAGAGTTGGCGGTGGGTGGTGATGGTCAGCTGCCTTCCCTCTGGTTTTACACTGCTAAATTAGGGACGGCTAGCACAGATAGCACTCGTGTAGCTTTGCGCGAAATTCAAAACAAACCAATCCTACATCTATTTAGAGCTTAATTAATATAGTTTGTATACTTTATTAACATTGTGTACAAAAGATCAAGGTTGTATGTCTTAAATATAATTTTTCTCTTAGTTCAGCACCCACCACCAATCTTAATCTTGGGCTTTAATAGTATAGTAAAAGTTGACTGTTACATTTTTAACGCATCCATGGCCATAAAAAGCGATTATAAAGCAGTGAAACTCAAATCATTAACCCTCTAGTAAACAGTCCAGATACACTAACCACTAGGAGTGATCGTAATACATACATGATATTTTTTAAACTTCTGAAAATTTCTAACAACTAAAGACACAGTTATTCTTTTCGATCTTTACATATTTTATCGATAAATGATGAAAAATTTATTATAAAATTATAACTTTTACTCATGGTTCACAATGATGACATCGACCACATTAGTCTGCTAATAATTTCGATCCCAGAAGAAAATTGTGTAAATTTTCTTCACGATATTGTCAGAGACTACTGCATATCATTTAATGATGAACACGATACTCTCAGAGACTATTCCATGTCATTTAATGATGAATTCGACATTGTCAGAGACTATTCCATATTATTTAATGATGAACACGATAATGTCAGAGACTATTCCATTTTATTTAATGACGAACACGAGCTAAAAGTTTGAAGAAAGAACTGTTACATTTAAAGATTTGTAAAACGAAAAATAAAAACTAGAAACCAGCCATTCCATTCCCTATTGTTCATTTGTAATACAGTATGAGATTTATTATCTTCACCAACAATTTTAAAATTAAACATTTCAAACGAAATGTTTCTTTGAAGTTATACCTAATAAAGAATCTATAGTTAAGATTTATAAAATTAATTATCTAATAATTCATATTATAAGTCAGTTTGACACTTCACTGTCTTTTACTGTAGATTTATTCGCTTCTAGCGAAATACAAAATATGTTGAGTGTTAAACATGATTTTATCTGATGTCATGTCTCACCTGTCAATTTGATGTTGTTTTCCCGGTAGGCCTAATGCTATGTCTCGCCTGTGAGCCTAATGTTTCTCTTGTAGGCCTGTATAATGTTATGTTTCATTTATAAACCTGATGTTGTTGTTTTCTTTATAGACATGATGTTATGTCTCACCCCTAAACCTGATTTTATTTCTCCTCTAGACCTGGTGTTATGTCTCACCTGTAAACCTGATATTATTTTTCCTGTGGACCCGATGCCTTGCCTAACCTTTGAACCTGATACTGGTTTTCCTATAAACCTGGTGTTGTTTCTCCAATAGACCTGATATTGTTTTCCCCTTAGACCTGATGTTTTTTCTCATGTAGACTTAATCTTACGTTTCCCTGTAGACCTCTGAAGCGTTTTTACTCGGAGTTATATAACCAGACTGTATTAGATGTATAACTTTAACAGCTCTAAAATCGGCCTTAATTTTACTGATCAGAACCGGTTTAGAAACTTACTGTAAAATATTTTTACTAATTGTCTGTTTTCTGCATTGTTTTGACAAATACATAATAACGATTTTTTTAAAGAAAAGAAACTATAAGAAATTTGTTTCAAATCTGTTTATTTTTCGTTGCAACCTCTGCAGCCATCTTAACATCTAGCTGGTAGATGCAAATATTTTAATACGCTATATTCTGGTTGCCCTGAACTACGGATACTGGTGTACTGACAGAACTGCGTGGCCCACTAACTAACATGCCTCACTGTGAATCCCACCGTGGATTCATGTTTGTTTACGCTTTTGGAATATTGAATATTTATTTAAATACTAAAGTCGTTCTTTTACCTTCAAACTTGTTTACCTGACGATGGTCGAACGTGTTGCGTAAACTGTAAAAGCTGTAACTTGTAATAAAATATACTTAACAAGTAAGTAAATTCAAAAATAAAAGTATTAGATAGGCTCTTATTTATCTCTTGAAATAACAAACAATATTGTAGTTTTCTTGAGTTGTTTTGGAAACGATTTAGTTCTACAGTAGTGCGTTATAAGAGTAACATCAGTGGTTTGGTGTTGATGACGGATAGTAGGGTGCTGTTAACTATGTTCTCTCTATTTCGTATTAGCTTTCCCATAATTACAAAAACAACTACAATATAAAATTAGTTTTCACATGACTGAACACAAATATGTTTCATGTCCAGCTAGTTTCGTTTTCAGTTACTGAAAGTAGCTACGTGTGGTCCTTCCACAAACTACTTATTTTTGTCTGAAGTTCTCATATATTAAAAAACAAACTATAATACAATATTATAGACGTACACTAATTCATTTCACGAGATCGTTATCATAATATACCATTTGTTTTAATTTTCAGCGATATTTCTGTTATACTTTTCGATATCGTAGTTTTATTAGATTACACAGTGTTTTTGCCACCATATTAATGTATCTGAGGATAAAAAATAGAAGATAATTTAATTATATTTACTTTACCATATGAATTATTGAGTAGAACGATAACTTTTGTAATTGAATGTCATGGTAGATTATTGATATGAAAATAGTACAGCCTTCTATTACAATACATCACAGAAGTCTTTAATAGGTGCTTAGCAGCTTTGAGTGTATTCCGTCATGCTTACGATGTAATCAATGCAACGTAGTTACTATGATGATGGAAAGAATGGTATTCTCATCTTCCTTAGCAACGACACCTGCAGAAACTGAAAAGTTTGTTTGTTTTCTTGTAGCAAAGCCACATCGGGCTATCTGCTGAGCCCACCAAGGGGAATCGAACACCAGATTTTAGCGTTGGAAGTCCGCAGACCTACCGCTGTACTCGCGGGGAGCTAAACTGAAGAGCTCTCTTGATTTGTATAGAGATCTTCGTCTCATAAGAATTTTATGTTGTGAATTGTGGGAATTATTCTTAATAGGTTATTCATCCTTTTATATCTTAACATAACCTGAACAACGTCATTACGGACTAACTGGGAATTTACGTCTACGTGTGAAAAAGTACCTAACTGTGTTAATTCATGAGCCTAAAAGCGAGTTCTTGTGTTCTAATTGGCTCAAAAAAAGTCGAGAGGAGGAATCGTCCATACTGTTTATATATAGAAGAATATTTCACGTTGAAAAGGCTTAGTCAACACCCACAAGTCTGCTTTCAATTTACCATACCGTTAATACTCACGTGAGTGAGTTAGACAGTTAGTACTTGAATACTTCAACGATCTGAATCACTCCTCTACTTGAATAAACGTTTGTACCGAGAGTAATATTGCTAAAATATGGGAAATGTCAAAGAATTACTCACGTTACACATGAGTCAAATACGCAAATCTTAGACCATGCTCTTTCGATTATTTTCCTGAAAAAAACTATATGTGGTATACCAGCTAAACAGAATAAACTACAAGCTCCGAAACTACATATTCAGAAATTTTTATTTGTAAATTTATATTCACTAGACTGAGTAAAATAGAAATCAAAATACGACATACAATAAAAGTTTGTTTGCTATTTGAACAGTTGTTTACCAAAGGTGGATCTTTATTTTTCAGGGGCAAAGAAAGAATAAGCCCACCTTTCAAAAGCACTCGGGTTATAGAGTACCGTATTTTAACTTAAATTGATTTCTTGAACCTGCAGGTTCTCCTAGCATCCTAAATAAATTGATATAAACGTTAGGTAAAACATTTTTTGTACCTTGTTATAAAAGTTAAACGATATGAATATTTTTAATATTAATATTTAATAATTTAATATTAAATAGTAAACGACTTTGGTATGTATATTGTTTAAACATACTATTCGTGATTGAAATATTATATTAAATAGTATTACGGTTCTGAGAATTGTCTTCGCTAATACTTAGTTCATTGATAATATGGAAAGGTTTCGGAATGTTTTTGAATAATTTATGGAAGTTTTCATTATTTATCACTTTGAGTTGTAGAAGTCATTTAATGAAGTAACGATACACAAAACTACAGAATATTGTTTATTACTTTGTCATGATTGTAACAGTCATTTAATGGAGTAATGAGGCACGAAACTACAGTTTATTGTTTAACACATTGTCATGATTCTAGCAGTCATGAAATCAAGTAATGATACACAAAACTATTTTTTATTATTTAACACTTTGTCATGATTCTAGTAGTCATTTAACGAAGTAATAATGCACAAAACTACAATTTATTGTTTAACACTTTGTCATGATTGAAGCAGTAATTTAATGAAGTAATAATGCGCAAACGTACAGTTTGTTGTTGAACGTTTGTCATGATTGTAGCAGCCAATTACACCAAACCACAGTTTATTATTTAACACTGTACTGATTTTAGCAGCCATTTAATGAAGTAATGATGCACAAAACTACAATTTATTGTATAACACTGTACTGATTGTAGTAGTAATTTAATAAGGTAATAATACACAAAACTACAGATTATTGTTTAACACTTTATCATGCTCGTATCAGTAATTTATTGAAGTAATAATACACAAAACTATAGTTTCTTGTTTATTACTTTTTCGTGATTGTGGCAATCAATTAATGAAGTAATGATGCACAAAAAGTACATTTTATTATTTAAAACTTTGTCATGATTCTAGTGGTCATTAAATAAACAATCATACAAAAAAACTATTGTTTCTTGTCTATTACATTGTTGTGATTGTAGCAGTAATTTAAAGAAGTAATGATGCACAAAACTATGGTTTATTGTTTAACACTTTCTCATGATTCTGGCGGACATTTTTAAAGTAATGATACAAAAAACTATTTCTTCACTCTTACCTTGTCAAGATTCTAACAGTTATTTAATGAAGTAATGATACACAAAACTACTGATTATTGTTTAACACTTTGTCATGATCGTATCAGTAATTTATTGAAGTAATAATACACAAAATTATAGTGTGTTGTTTATCACTTTTTCGTGATTGTAGCAGTCATTTAGTGACATAATGATACATAAAACTGCAGTTTATTGTTTAACTCTTTGCCATGACTATAGAAATTAAACTATAGTTAATTAAAGTAATAATACACAAAACTACAGCTTATAGCGGTTGCTTTGTCGTGATTGTAACAATCATTTATGATGTAATGGTATACAAAATTACGGATTATACGTTTATCACTTTGTCGTGATTGTAGAAGTCATTTAATAAATTATTGGTACACAAAACTACAGTTTGTTTTTATCACTTTGTCAAGATTATAGCAGTCATTTAATGAAGTAATGATACTCAAAATTACAGTTTATTGTTTGTCACATTGTCATGATTGTAGCAGTCATTTAATCAAGAAATGATACGCAAAACTACAGTTTATTCTCTAACACATTGTAATGATTGTAGCAGTCATTTAATAAAGGAATGCTACACAAAACTACAGTTTATTCTTCAACACTTTTTCAGGATTGAAGCAGTCACTTAATGAAGTAATGATACTCAAACTACAGTTTATTGTTTATTAATCTGTCATGATTGTTGCAGTCATTTAATGAGGTAATGATATAAAATACTATAATTTCTTGATTATTACCTTCTCGTAATTGTAGCAGTCATTTGATGAAGTAATGACTCACAAAACTACAATTTATTACTTAACACTTTGTCATGATTGTATCAGTCATTTAATGAAGAAATGATACACAAAACTACTGTTTGTTTTTATCCCTTTGTCATGATTGTATCAGTCATTTAATGAAAAGATTATACACAAAACTACTTTTGTTTTTATCCCTTTGTCATGATTGTAGCCGTCATTTATTAAAGTAATGATGCACAGAATTACAGTTTTATTGTTTATCACTTTGTCATGCTTGAAACAGTCATTTAATGAAGTAATGATACACAAAGGTAAATTTATTGTTTATTACTTTGCCATGAGTTTTGCTGTCATTTCATTAAGTAATGATGCACAAAACTACAGTTTCTCGTTTAACACTTTTCATGACTTTAGCCTTCATTTAATAAAGTAATGAACCACAAAACTACAGTTTATTGTTTATTACTAAGTCATAATGGTAGCAGTCATTTAATAAAGTAATGATACACCAAACTTCTGTCTATTGTTTATCACTTTGTCGTTATTATAGCAGTGATTTAATGATATACTGTTGCACAAAACTTCAATTTATTCTTTAACACTTTGTCATGACTGTAGCAGCCATTTGATGAAGTAATGATACAGAAAACTACAGTTTATTGTTTATTACTCTTTCGTGACTGTAGCTGTTATTTAATGAAGTAATAACACATGAAACTACAGTTTGTTGTTTAACACTTTGTCATGATTGTAGCAGTCATTTAATGATGTAATGATACTCAAAACTAAAGATTGTTGTTTATTACTTTGTTGTGATTGTAGCAGTCATTTAGTGACGTAATGATACACAAAACTACAGTTTTATTTTTTACCACTTTGCCATGAATGTAGTAGTCATTTAATAAAATAATGATATACAAAACTACACTCTGTTGTTTATTACTTTGTCATGATTGTAGCAGTCATTTAATAAAGTAATGATACACAAAACTACAGTTTATTGTTTAATACTTTGTCATGATTGTAGCAGTCATTTAATGAAGTAATGAATCACAAAACTACCGTTTAACGTTTATCACTTTTTTATGATTGTAGCAGTGATTTAATGAAGTAATGATACACAAAACTACCGTATGTTGTTTATCATTTTGTAATGATTTCAGCAGTCCTTTAATGAAATAATGATGCACAAAACTTCATATTTTATCGCTTTGTCATGATTCTAGCAGTCTTTTATTGGAGTAATGATACACAAAACTAGAGTTTATTGTTTAATGCTTTGCCTTGATTGTAGCAGACATTTATGAAGTAACGGTACACAAAACTACATTTCCTTTAAAATAAAGTTAGTGATCATTGCATACATGTTTTAAAATTATATATATTACATATGAAAGTGGTAAATATATAACAGTTTTACATTTTACTCGTTTAAAATTCACAATAGTGTTACATAATATATCTCATATAAGAGGCCTTTTTTGTGCTAGTGTGATTAAATAAAGGGAAAACGAATCATTTAGTTATGAAGAGAACTTCTGAAAAATGGAATAGAAGATTCCAAGACTGGAAGAAAGGGAAATGATGTCATTATGATTTAAAGTCATACTCCAACATTAGAAGAGTATACAGACAAGGCCTTTAGTGACCGTGGCTAAGTACACAGACAAGGTTTTTAGAAAATGTGGTTGAAGAAGAGTTCATCCTTCAGTATAAGATAGAAAGACTAGTCATTCAGGTTTCAAATCTTCACGTGATGAGAGAGAAATATCGTTTTTAAAAAGTAAAAATAAAAACAGTTATTCAAGCGATGGATTTGATTCATGACTTAATTTAAAATTGAGATTTAGGAACCTACGCGTATAAGTTGAGGAATGACTTATTACTAAAACAACCATAATAGTAAAGAAGAATATAGCGAAACGTCATCGAACCCAATGTGTAAAATAAAAGATACTTTTTCAAAAGTGTTGCTGCCATTGAAACAAGGATTTCGTGATGTGATACAACAAAAAAATAATGTTCTTAATGGATGTTGTCACACAAATTGTAAACTTTAGAATACATCAGGTTTTAGTTTTAACTTTCTAGTATCAATAAAAATTAGTTCATATATTACTGGACACAGTTTTCTTACTACGTTAGATCGGTCGTGAATAATTCAGTGACGTAGTTTGTCAAAGGTTTTACTTTAAAATATGGTTTTAAAGTAAATAAATCACGTTAGGTACCTATGATATGTCCACCAGAATATTGGTGATCCACCATGGGGTATAAATCTACATACAACTATTTCTCGTTTTAATTAAAATATCATAATTCATCAAATATCATTCACATCTAATATCAAACACGTTTAATAAGCTAAAATAACAATTATTGGGAAAACCTGGTAGAAATTTGGTTTGTTAAGGTATTTCAGAAAAATAAAGTAGCCATCATTTGTTTTTTTTTTTTTTTTTTTAATATCGCGCAAAGCTACTCGAGGGCTATCTGTGCTAGCCGTCCCTAATTTAACAGTGTAAGACTAGAGGGAAGGCAGCTGGTCATAACCACCCATCGCCAACTCTTGGGCTACTATTTTACCAACCAATAGTGGTATTGACCGTCACTTTATAACGCCCCAACGGCTGAAAGGGCGAGTTTGTTTGGTGCGACGGGGATTCGAACCCGCAACCCTCAGATTACGAGTCGAACGCCTTAACCCACCAGGCCATGCTGGGTCACCCATCATTCGCTTTGGCTGTTTATCTTACCAGGAAATTGTATCTATTTTTTTTCTGAATTAACCCCAGACTGAAAGAATAAATGAACAAAAGCTTAAAAGGTTTTTGATTAGATGTCACTTTCCAGTCAGTTTGATTGATAGAATCTTTAATATAGGAAACTGGAGGTTATCGACAAACGTATGAAAAAAAATAATACTTTTATATTATTCAGCAATTGATGGTAATAAACCATAAAACGAATCAAATAGATACATATATATATAGATATATCGGGCGATAGAAATTTGATGCAGAATCAATTAGACGAAAATGAAAGATATATTATGTTAGATAACACTAGAAATGGTTTCTAGTTATGTTTCTAATCCTGTGTATTGTCGTCGAAACTTAAAACAAATTACTAGCAAAAGAAAAATTGAAGATCTAAAGTTGGTTCAGTATTAATAACGTTCTAAAAAATATTTTTAATATTGCATACCGATATTTGATATTGGTAATTGCTTCAGAATAAATATGTAGCTTTTTCAGAGTAAATAAAAATACGTGATGTTTTCACGTTAAATATACAGCATTTTAATAACGTATATTCAGTACAGAATTTTCATAATAAATACACATCATTTTAAATATAAATATACAGCGGTTTTACAGAAATATAAACCATTTTCAAAAATAATCACATGGTATTTTCAGAAACACTTAGATCGTTTGCAAAATAAACATTCGGTGAAAACACAATGTAAACATATGACGTTCTCGAAAAACTATAAAACTGATAGTTCTTAAAGTAAACGGTATTTTCGGAGCAAATATGCGCATATAAGCAAGGGGATTCGGTCAAATCCCCTATTTTTATCATGTAAAATTTTTATACTTATATGGTTATAACGCAGCTGCTTGTGTTATTTAACGTTTTCTACAAAGTCCACATTCTTTTGATGAAGGATCACTATTTTTTGGCTTGAAATAATCATATGCAATGGCTTCCGCTGAAACTTTGTTATTGAAAGTCACAAGCCGTATTGTTATTGTCAGGTTTGTAGGCCAAGTTCCTTATAATAGGTGTTTGTGACTCCTTAACAATAAATTTCAACAATAAACGAACAGCAACATATTTGGTTATCACAGATGTAAGACGTAACATACTATTATTTTACAGAGTTATTTAAATCTATATAAATATAAAAATACCGTCTGTTGTATGTCCATATAACTTCTTCGCAAGGTGTGGATGGATCTTCAGCAAAAGCAACATGTAGATTCATTAGATTTGTATGTACACTTCTGTATTTTTTACAACGGCTTACAAGGGAAGCAACTTTTCATGTCCTGAAACAATCTTTCATTAATCATGAACTTACATACTTCTGTCCAAGAAAAGTGTATTCTAGTTAATTAGAAACGTAATTTAACAACTAATAATTACTCTGTATATAGATAGTACATTACTTTAATGTAACCTAAATATTTATGGTAATTTAAGTTTAGATCCACATGCAGTGTAACAAAAGAGAGTTAATTTATTGACGTCAGACTGAAAGTTTGTTGATTTTATGTGAATAGCCGTGCAATTGTTTAAAATATGTTTCATGTAATATTTATTCCACATTTAACTTCATACCCTCTATTTGCTAACAATTTTCTTGGGAGTGCAGGCCTCCAGATCGCCATGGCATCAGAATGTACAGTATGTGTTGGCTTGTGATAACACAAAATAGAAACGCTCTGATATCAATAACCGGAAGGCCTGGCATGGCAGAGCGCGTAAGGCGTGCGACTCGTAATCCGAGGGTCGCGGGTTCGCGCCCGCGTTGCGCTAAACATGCTCGCCCTCCCAGCCATGGGGGTGTATAATGTGACGATCAATCCCACTATTCGTTGGTAAAAGAGTAGCCCAAGAGTTGGCGGTGGGTGGTGATGACTAGCTGCCTTCCCTCTAGTCTTACACTGCTAAATTAGGGACGGCTAGCACAGATAGCCCTCGAGTAGCTTTGTGCGAAATTCCAAAACAAACAAAATCAATAACCGGGCCTTATATAAAGAGCATTTTAACAATGTAAATACAAATACTATGTACCACACCATACCTAACTATTTTGTAGCGTTACGCTTCGTAAAACGTAAAAAAAAAAAAAAATATGGAGTCAATCTATATTTCTGTGCATCCACACAAATATAAAATTTATGGAAAGTTTTACGAAAACAAAAGTTTAAAATTTTAATTTCCCTCCCAGGTCAGACAATCAAATATTATAAAATACAAAAATTCTAAGTACTCTTCGCATAGACGCATTTTATTCGATTTTCTTAGTTGTTTTCTTCTTTCTGTTAGAAACCGAGAGAAATTTGCTTTTAGGCTACGGTGAAAGTGGGATCGGAAGTGATGGAAGACATTAATCCGTCCATTACCAGGTCTAGCACAGACGTAGCTGCTGTGTTCACTGGAATAAATTTCGTCAGTGATGAAGGAATACAGAAAATAAAATCTTTCTTCTTTGGAAGAGTTCAGGAGAAACTGACTTTGAGAGTGTGCCAAGTCAATTTTACAAAATCACGACTCTAGTGTTCCTACGTGCATTGGCAATTTTTTCTTTTGTAATTCCAATAAAATATTAAATGTTCTAGTAAATTATAAACTTTTATCGCTAAAAATCTCCTGATATCTACATTCAAAACCAATGACGGCTAATGCTGATAACATTCTACTAATTATATAGTACTGTTTTTGTTTCTCGTAGTTGTGTTAGCAAATTATATAAACCTGTTTTTGTTTCTCGTAGTTGTGTTAGCAAATTATATAATACTGTTTTTGTTTCTCTTAGTTGTGTTAGCAAAATTTTTACGTCAACTTAGTCAATGAACTAATTTCATAACGAATTCGTGTTTTTATAGTGGAAGTTTTACATAAACGGCAAACATTGTAACAAGTTAACAAATTCAACAAGCACAATATGTCCAA
The DNA here is from genome assembly GCF_004210375.1 of Tachypleus tridentatus. Taxonomy (NCBI): domain Eukaryota; kingdom Metazoa; phylum Arthropoda; class Merostomata; order Xiphosura; family Limulidae; genus Tachypleus; species Tachypleus tridentatus. The sequence continues at coordinate 57,688,082 of NC_134833.1, forward strand.
GAGCATTATTCTACAGCTAAGACTAATTAATACCGCTTGCCGCAGTAATTACGAGATAACAACGATAACACTATTTATCATCTTTTTTGTTTCAGCAAATATTTATTTCATTATTTCATAGTCAGATGTAATTTTTAATATATGATAATTTGGAATTCAGCCTAGTGTGTATTATCATTCATGGAACTAGAATCTCACCCATTCAGTTAATATGTTTTTTAATTGTACTTCAACATTATTATTTCTTATGATGTTGTTACCTTGCACGATAAAACCTCTAACTAACTTTAAATGCCATTAACTAGTAAACCAAAGAAATGTGGATTTAATTAGAATAATGTTCTTCAAATTCACACAAAACGCAATTAGCCAAAAAGTATTTACTGATCATGTAGGAAATAGCATTATACCATTTCAGTATTTGATAAGACAAAACAATATTCCAAAACTTACATGGGATTAATCATAATGGTACTTCATAAACCACTTTAGGATTAGCTAGAATAATATTTTATAACAATATTCCACAAGCTCGTAAAACGTACTCAGAAATGGATTAGCGAGGACATTTTTCCTAATTTCAACATGACAGGATTAGTTGTAACATCCAAAAACTTACTAAATATGAGGGTAAAATGTTGTAAAAAGTACAAAATATTACTCAAAAGGTTATCACATACATACCATGAGTGACAACGACAATATGTTATAAAAACAATGACAAATATACAGTTTGGTAATCATAGTAATTTGTAATCTTGTAGTAGAAAACATTTGAAGGCAAGGATAATATTATATAAGCTTCTACATGGCAAGATTAGTGTTTTAAAGAGAATTGATTAAGCATTTATTTAGGCTAAAAAGAAGCTTTAAAATACTCTTAGAAGAATGACTGGATTTTAATTCAAGAAAAAAACAATTTTTAGTTTTTAGATAATCTCGTGTTTTCTTCATGTCTTCATTTCTTTGTGAATAATGGTTGAAGTAAAAATTAAATTTCATCAACATAAATAAATGTATCCCGAAAATGATTTAGAAATATCGGTAAAATAAAATTTTCAAATTCATATTATTTGATCAACTAAAAAAAAATCGAAACTTGTTAATAATTGCTTGCTCATTCTGTTGAAAACACATGAAGTAAATCATGAGTTACAGCTTTCAAGATACCTATGACATCAAATATTAAAATATTTATTAAATATATCAATATATTTGAGATTTTAAAATTGAGTTAAAGGGAGAAGTCAGTACTTATTTGTTCAAGTAATAAGCACAATCGACGTATTGTTTTTATTAAGAAGATACGATGATAGCGTGGCATACACAAATAATGGTAAGTGCTTTGGTTAAAAACATTTTGCGCACGCACACACACACAGAGAAAGAACGACAAAAATCTAAATTAAACTATGACCGATAAGAAGATTGAAGCTAGTGAAAAGTCACAATATTTTCAGATGAGATGAGAAGTAGCCAGAAGTTCAGTACTTAGTCGATCTTGACAGCCGCTCTAAGTACCATTAGTAGAACTTGTTTGTACGCCACGTGGGCTTTCTCAGCCTCAAGGCTGAATGTACATTTTCCTCAATCCAGCCGCAGCACTTACCACACTTGGTCTCTGCCTGTAGCGACAAAGAGAAAAGTTGTACGAGTTAAAATATATATTAGTGATTTTAACCATCGATTTCATCAGCTTATGTTATCCCTCTTTCTCTCCATATTTGTTCTTCACTCTTATCCTTATTGAAGAAATCAATAACCTTTACGTCACAAGTTTTTTAGTGGCTGCTCTTTACCCAACCAGGCTGTCAGAAGAGTTAGTTTGCTGGATCGAACGACTCAGACTAAAACACACACAAAAAAGGCTTAAGTGAGGATCTTTATATGTATTAGAAGTCCAATAAGTTACTCCACAGAGGTCACTTTGACTTTCATACTGAAGAAAGATCAGACGACCGCAAAAAATGTATCGCTTAATTTAATTAATGAAAAACGGAAAAACCCAAAGAATCTATAACTTAATTTAATTAATTGAAAACGTTTGTTTGTTTGTTTTGGAATTTCGCACAAAGCTACTCGAGGGCTATCTGCGCTAGCCGTCCCTAATTTAGCAGTGTAAGACTAGAGGGAAGGCAGCTAGTCATCACCACCCACCGCCAACTCTTGGGCTACTCTTTTACCAACGAATAGTGGGATTGACCGTAACATTATAACACCCCCCACGGCTGGGAGGGCGAGCATGTTTGGCGCGAACCCGCGCCCCTCGGATTACGAGTCGCACGCCTTACGCGATAAGCCATGCCTAATTGAAAACGAAAAACCCAATGAATATATAACTTAATTTAATTAAAGTAAAACGATAAACTCGATGGATATATAACTTAATTTAATTAGTAGAAAACGGAAAACCCAAATAATTTATAACTTAATTTAATTAAAACAAAACAAAAAATTCAAATAATATATAAAGTAATTTAATTAAAGAAAAACGAAAGACCCAAAGAATAGATAACATAATTTAATTAATGCAAAACGGTTTTGGTCTGGTTTGACTTTCGCGCAAAGCTATACGCGGGCTATCTGCGTTAGTCGTCCCTAATTTAGCAGAATAAGACTAGAGGGATGGCAGCTTTTCATCACCACCCACCGCCAACTTTTGGGCTACTTTTTTAACCGTCACATTATAACGCCCCTACGGCATGTTTGATATGATGGAGATTCGAACCAATGACTAACGGTTTACGAATAGAGTACCTTAACCACCTGGCCATGCCGGGCAAGCAAAACGGACGAACCAAAAATATAAAACTTAATTTAATGAAGAGAAACCAGAACCTAAAAACGATTAATTCCCAAAATATGTCTACAAACAAACAGTTAAAAATGTGTTTTGTAAGATTCAGTATCGGGTTTCTTCTTCAAATCATTTAATTCTATCATTACCAGCAAGGTCCATAGCAAGTTATAGTGTAGTTATACATTTCCTCAAAATTACTTGAGTTATAGTTTAGTTATAAGTTTCGTCGGCACTATTTAAGATATAGTTTACTTACACATTTCTCAAGATTACTTGAGTTATAGTTTAGTTATAAATTTCCTCAACGTTGTTTGGGTTATAGTTTAATGATATATTTTCTCAACATTATTTGAGTTATAGTTTAGTTATGATATTGATAACATTTCCTGATGAGTTTCAGGGGAATTATTTCGAGTAGTTAGAGATCGGCATGAATTCTATAAATATGTTAATATGTTTTAAAATGGGATGTTTCGAAACATAAATCGTTTCATCTTTTACCCTTTAATAACTTGTTAAACCAATCACGTCAATCGCTGGCCATACACGTGATTATTTTTTGAACCATAAACTAAAGTATCGATTACTCTCTAAAAAATCCAATTCTCTGACTTCAGTGAAGTGGCGTTCGGTTTAAAGGCTGTACTGGTGAAAGAAGGGGTGTTATGGATAGGTAATTTAACACCCACATACACAATTCTTTGTTAAATAATGTAAAGCAAGCTGTGACTGGTTCAATGCAGATAAATCGTAAAATAAGAGCTGTTGTTTAAATATCCCGAATAGCCGTAAGTTGTGTGAACGAACATCTCCCTCTAACGGTCATTAGGGAAACATTATAATAGTCATAAAATGTCCGACCTGACCTTTCAGAATGCACTTGTGTTCAAAATTTTACCAATAAGTTTATACTAATAGCCTCATAAATGTGCACTTAAAGTCGAATGAAATAGGCTAAAAGAGTTGTGTCACAAAACCATTACGGTTATTCTGATGTCGAAATGTTTCAATCATAAGAAAAGCCACATTGTCTGTGATGTAAGTAGACGAAACACAATCAGTTTCTGTAAGTAGAGCCATGTAATTGTCATTGTTAAAAACTATAAATATGTTTGACATATGTTTCTATAACATGAGTGAGAAAACTGTCATTTATAAAAACTACACTAATGTTGATTATATATGTGCAATGTTGTTTGTTTGTTTGTTCGTAGTTAAGTACGATAGGCTATCTTTGCTCTGCTCACCACAACTATCGAAACCCTGTTTCCAGCGTTGTAACTCTGCTGACTGTTAAGTAAGTTTGTTGATTTCAAGGAGTAATAATGCTATGAAGTCCAGATTTTAATTCCTTCTAGTGAATAGATCCGAGATAGCCAACTGTTAGCTTAGTGCTGAACCAACAGCAGCGTTTTATACTTGATTATCTGTTTCACAGCGAAATTGAAATTTATTTTTGCAACCCCACATTTATATAAGTTATTTATAATATGTTTGTACAACAACAAACAAAGACTTTCTAGTCGTAATTTTCTGAATTAATCCAAATGACAGCTACTCGAATTACTTAAATGGGTTATAAATGATATGTGGATTTTCTGGAGGGATCTTTATATAAGGTGATCAAATAATTAAAAGATAACTATCGATAACACCATTCAAATAAATTCTTGGAGTAAAATTTATGTATATACAAAAAGTAGATAAGGTACATAAATTAGTCTAATTGGTAGCCTCACTTGAGAACTCTGTACACACCGATGTTTAACATAGATCAATTAAAAGCTAAAGTTGAAGTGTGCAGAAGAGATAGATAGATTAGAATAGCAATTGTACGCCGTTCTACTAGGGTCATTAATGATGGAAATCAACTTTAGATGAATTCTTATCATTGTCTTAACAACAGTTTTCTTATCGATTATAAGTAAAAAAAATTGCGAGTTGTTGTCCCTTCGAGAAGTTCAATGTAGAGAACAAAATTTATATTGTTAGCGATAAATTCTAAGTTAAGGTTTGCAATTTTCAGCCATGAAAATTATTCCTGTGTTATTTTCTTGCTTTACAAACAATGTTTGTCGAACAAACAAACAAACCTCCAGTGAACTCATATTCAGGATACGTCATTGGATTGAGGGCATGAACGAGGATAACTTTTGCTAGGCCTAACTGCACTCGTTAAGCCTACTTAACATGCTTGTGTTTCATCCACGTATATAACTCAGATGTTTCCACTTTTATATCATAAATCAGATAGAGTTATAGAATGTATTTCCTATGGAATACTATATTTTAATATAAAATTCCATCAAAACAATCCATTTTTTTGTTTCTTCTGTTTCCCCATCAAATAATTTATCTAGAAAGAAAGAAATTATGTAGAGTTCTTGTAGTTCCTTCTTAGATGTGAAAGAAATTTGTCTTTGCTTCCTGTGTATGAAAGAGTTCTTGAGTGCATGTCATTTATTCTTTCTTTCATCGGAGTGAAAGAATGCTTCACGTCCTTTTCTGGGTATGAAAAATTACTTGTTGTTTCTTTCTAGGTGGAATACTTCATTTCGCAACATCTACTCTTCATAAACAAGCAAGTCTGTATTGTACAGTTAATTGCATACAGACTCACTTATTAGGATGATTAGTATTTGGGATCATTATGTTTCGTATGAAGAGGCTTACAATCACGGAGGAGTTGACTCACAGAAATAATTAAGTTCGATCATTATAGTAATTGTAGAGTATTTCGAAGAAACGAATTAACTAAGAGCAAAAGGAAAATGGATTTAAAACGTTATTCATTCTTTAGAAGCAAGGCCTGTCGTCAGGAAATCTCTTCACGGAGAGTAGTGTCTGAGAAAATGCCACATGTCCTGTGTACACTTTCGATACCCGTCACTCTTATACGAAGGAAGGTAAACGGACGAACATTCCAGTGCTAGATATACGGTTAAAAGATTAGCTTCATTAACTGTATGCACTATTCATCTTTTTCGTTTCATCGGTCTCTACAGAAATCTCTTTATGTTGAGATCTTCCGGGAAGTGCGTATAAATAGAGACTAGAAAAAGTTGTTTTTTTTAACGTCTCTAATAACGTTTAGAAGAATTTCCATGATAACAACAAACAATTTCCAGCTGAAAACAAATAATATAATATCGTTAAGCCAGTTTGTTATCTCTACTCGTCAACTGATTGGAGATAAATTGGATGAAAGTAATGAATGCTTCGCCATTATTAACTTCATTTATTGGAAAGCCTTAACATCCGTACAGATTAAAACAGATATTATAACTAACAAGTTTCGTACGTATAGATATAAATAAAAACAAAACAAAGAGAGACTGGACAAATGGTAATATATTATCTGGGTTTGATCTCTGATGCCAAGTTTAGGTAACTCAGGTTAGACTCGCGCTCTACCTTGTGCAATATATTAAATAACGGACAGGTCAGATAACATTTGAGCTGCAGGCCTTTTTAGCCTTCATTTAACACTGATGACCACAACGAGAACAATTAGTAAACAGCTACTCTTAGTCTGATAGATCTTTTAACTTTCACCAATGCTGAAATTGAACATAACACAGCTCAAATCTCAGGCTTTTAGACCGCAGCCTTTTATACAAAACACTATGCCTGGAATTACTGGTGTAAGTTAATCATTCAATAGATTTCATAAATGAAATATGGCAAGTGAGAAATAAACAACAACATAGATGTACAGTATGTTTAACAAAGTTAAAAACAAAGTAAATATAGCCTTCAGTCAGTTTTAAAAACCAACCATTATGATGAACATTATAACAGTCTTTGTTAATAGATGGGAAATAATTGCCTTCTCATAACTGCCAGGAAGAGCTGAGACGTTGTGTGTCTAAGTACTCAACTCTTAACACCTAATATGATTTTCTATAACTGTTACCTAGTTGGAAGTTTGCGTTTGGAATATGTCTGGTAGCTAGAATACCCCAAAGCACTTATAAGCACAGCTAATGATTGGCTATCTTTGCTGTGATAATCTCGGGTATTAGCGGATTAGGACCACGACAGAGTCAGCTAGAGGTCATTTATTTAGATCAAAAAGATTTCAATGAATGTATCAAATGTGTGTGGCAAATTTCCTTTAAAATTTGACATTTTTTTTATTTTAATATTTATTAGAAACAATAACTTTTGAAATTTCATTCCTATCAGTACATTTATCCAATTATTTGCAAAACAAAAGAAACCCAAACTATAATTTTATTTACAATAAATTCCTCGTATATCGTGAATATGTCACAGAAAACAAAACTGCTGTGAAAACCATAGAATATATTCACATCCTTTTTGTTCTTTATCGGCCCAAAGAACATAAAAGATATCGATTTCGTTGGTTGATTTATTGTTTTATGGCACAAAGCAGCTAGGCTATCTGCGCCAAACATCCGGTAAAAAGGTAAAAGTAAATTGTAGTAAAATTCATAAAAGGAAATGAAGTTAAAACAAAACAGAGTTTAAAAACATAAATAGCATAAAACCAATGTTGACATCTGGTCTACAACGTTAAGAGAGAAACTACAGTAAGAGAAGTTGTAAAGACTTTCTGTAGTATAATGGTAATTATCATAACCCGTCAGGAGGACCAACAGGTAAGTACAAGAACCACCATCAGTTACCTGAAGTTGGCCTTTCCAGTCCTGGAGTCGAGTTATTTAATGTTATGGTCATTTTCTAATTTTAAATCAAAATAGAGAGACTGTGATTCTTAAAAGGGGACCACATTAAATAAGGTTTAATGTATAAATTAAAAAACTTAAATGACATTAAAAAGATTGATGGCTTTTAAAAAACTAAAAACTTTATCAAGGTGGACAGTTTCACTATTACCAATAACACTGTTTAACGTTATGGACAAACCTTGGGACAGAACATGCTTAAAATGTTGCCGTCGTTGAGAGTCGTAATGATGGCAAGAAAGTAAAATGTGGCTTTTAGTGATTTGAGTGTTACACAAACTACACACTGGTGCATCAGTTCCAGATAAAAGAAAACGATGGATTAAAAACTGTGACCAATGCGTAGTCTAGTTAGAGCATCTTCCTCCTTCCGATCCTTACGGAAGCAAGACGGCCAAAATCCAATATAGGGTTTTATTTGGAAAAGCTTGTTTTCACGTTGCTCACTCCAAGTCGACTGCCAGCTGACACGGAGCCGAGCCTTGAACACAGGACCATAGTCCATGTATGGAATAGGCACAGTGGTGATAGTGCCAGAGCAGATAGATTTAGGTGCCGTGTCTGCGAGCTTGTTCCCACAAATACCAACGTGGCCCGGTATCCAGAAAAAAACGAATAGAAGTAGATTTAAAGAGAAATGAGCCAGTCGGTTTTGAATAGCGGCGGGAACAGGGTGTGAGCCAACGTGAAGCGATTTCAGGGCCAGTAGAGAATTAAGCGAGTCAGGATAAATAGTGCAATTGGAGTACTACTTAGCTATTATGTGATCCACGGCAAGAGAAATAGCGTACAGTTCAGCAGTGAACACAGATGCTGTAGAGGGGATTTTGCGCGCAACCACCGAACCGCAACAAACTATGGCAGAGCCAACACAATCACCTGATTTTGAACCATCCGTATAAATAGGAATGGAAAGATTGTTTGAAAGATGTTCAGTAAATAAAAGACGGTACTTCCAATCGGGAGTATTTGCTTTTCTCAGATGACTTAAAGAAAGGTTACATTTGTGGACTGTAATAAGCCATGGTGGGATGGGCTGACCAGTGGATACTACAATGTTATCCAAGGACAGACCCAATTCATTCAACTGCTCCTGGATACGAAGGACAAAAGGGGCAATGGCAGATCGTCTGTTCTGAAAAAGTATGGCCACCCGAGGAAGGAAAACACAACCCCAGGTGGGATGCTTTGGTAAGGAACGAAGTTTCCAAGCATAAAGTAATGACAGTTGCAAACGGCGAAGGTGCAAAGAAGGTTCATGAGACTCTATGTTTAGCTATGAACTGTGGTGTGGACAGCCCCAGAGCTATGGAGGTGTGGATAGCCCCAGTGCAGAGCCGAAGTCCTTGATGATGAATGAGGTCCAGCATCTTAAAGGCCGATCTGATGACATATTGGTGGAAACAACCACATCTCAACAGAGTGAGCTCCTCTTGCATTCAAATGCAATTGGGGATATACCTATTGAGGTTACACCTCATGCTACTTTGAATTCGTCATGAGGAGTTATTGTTGAGAGAAATTTGAAGAACATCTCCGAGTCAGAGATTCTCGCTGATTTCCCCTCAAGGAGTTTCTGCGGTGAGGCGTATTTCCACTCGCAAAATTGGAGTTACATTGCCGAACAATATCCTCGTATTGACATTTACATCACCACGTGCACCTGCCACCATCTAGGCAGGTTATCTTAATTGCAGAGTACGGGGTGTTTGTGTGTTTTTCTTTTAGCAAAGCCACAAAGGCTATCTGCTCAGCCCACCGAGGGGAATCGAACCTCTGATTTTAGCGTAGCGTTGTAAATCCGGAGACATACCGCTGTACTAGCGGGGGGCTGCAGAGTACGGCCGTATTTCAAACCCTCTCCGATGTTTCCAGTGTCAGAGGTTCGGTCACTCAAAGACATCATGTCATGGTTCCCTGACATGCGCTCGTTATGGTGGTAAGGACCATGATGCCTATGAGTGTGAAACAGACCCAAATTGTGTCAATTGCAATGGCTCTCACCCGTCCTACTTTCGTTCTTGCCCTAAATGGTTGGAAGAAAAGAGGTGCAGCGATTGGAAACGATTCATAACATTACTTCTCCTGACGCTTGAAAGTTGCTGTCACCACTTCATCTCGGTCATATGCTGCTGCACTTCGTTCCACAGCTACTGTGGGAGTGCAGACAGATCTCTATGTGCTTCCAAGAAAATCGTTCTCAAAACAAATGCAAAGCATTTAAACCTCCATGGTTAAAAAAGTTGATGAATCAACTTCTACACCCATCTCTGTCATTCCATACATTCCAACAAACCCCAAGATCCACATCCCTCTGGTTCCAGGTACAGGTATTTCTTCAGATACATCTTCTTCTCCCACCCCAAGATGCAAAACAATCATTCGTTTGTGTTCTCAGTCATTGGAATTCCCTTCCAATAACAAAGACTTGCTCAATCGACCCACAGCAGGATCCATGGAGGTTGATAGACCTCCCTCAAATAAGGACAGTAAAGAAGAAAGACGTGGTCGTAAACAGAAGGGTTCTTCAACCAATTCGCCTATACGTCATTAAAAATGACCACTTTGATACAATGGAACAGTCGAGGTTTACGTTCTAATCTGGATGACATTAAAACACTGATTGCTTCCTACCATCCTGTATGTCGTACCTTACAGGAAACATTTCTGAAACCTGCCGATACAGCCACCTTTCGGCAATTTTCTTTGTACAGAAATGACAGGCTATGTGATGGACAAGTGCATGGAGGGGTGGCACTATTGGTTGATCAGCATGTGCTCATCCTGACTTTGCAACTCAATACACCCTAAGAGGCCGTAGCCATCCATGTTTCCTTGGGTCATACCACCACTGTTTGTTCTCTCTACCTGTCACCTGGAGAGACATATGATAAAAAATATTGAAAACAACACGTTTAATTCTACCTATATTGATATATCAAATGGTAAAACTTTTTTTTACAAATCGGTATAGCAGTAATGTTGCTGTTTATGTCAAGTAAAACACGTATTAATTGTTGAAGAATTATTTGCTACTATATCGAGAGTCGAAAAACAAAAACGTTTTCTTTGTCATGATAAGAAATAAAATATTTGTTAGACATACACGGCGTATAGTTTTGGGAACGCCGTTACCGTCATCAGGAGGTAGAGAATATATTTGTGAACTTTCTATTTAAAAAATCGCACCAAAATTTTTATTTTCGCAGAACCTATATAAAACCTGTCATAAGGTGAACATACTGACAACCTCTGTACCTTCCTATCATAACTACTGTTAAAACTCAAACACTTTAAATTGATGCTGCTCTTGATACAACCGTAATCCTTTCTAAGAATTAATACCAGTATTGATAATGAAGACAATGCACTTGTTCCTTTATATCAACTCACTTCTCCTGTTTTTTAAATTAACTCACTTCTTCTGTTCCTTTATATCAACTCACTTCTCCTGTTTTTTTATATCAACTCACTTCTCCTGTTTCTTTATATCAACTCACTTCTCCCTTTCCTTTATATTAACTCACTTCTTCCGTTCCTTTATATCAACTCACTTCTCCTGTTTCTTTATATCAACTCACTTCTCCTGTTTCTTTATATCAACTCACTTCTCCTATTCCTTTATATCAACTCACTTCTCCTGTTCCTTTATATCAACTCACTTCTTCTATTCCTTTATATCGCACCTACACGATTTCCGAGTTCTGTATTATCCACCTTCCTCACTTTATCATATTCTATCAACATGTTTCTGTCAGCATACCGTCCTAACCCTATTTTATCATTCCCGAGACACTCATATTAATCAGTACCAGTACTTCTCTCCTGTCATCTCATCACCTGCTTATTTTCTATTATTCCAACACTCCTGTTTCTGTTTCTTACTATCCAAATATGGATTCTTCCTGTGAAATCTCTTTAATGAATTAGTTCAAGTGACAGAGGTCTGTTAAGTTACAACGAGGAAAATAATTTATTAACGTCATGTAAGTACGAGCGCTAATTCAAATAACGTATATTAATAGATTTAATACTGACTGAATATCACTTAGAATAAAACCTCGGGTTTCGATTTTGTCCTTTCTGTCCTTCCAAGTACGTATGCTAGAAACTTCAAAATATATACATTACATGTATTGTAACAATATATAAACACATTACATTGTAGAGACATTATGCAGTTACTTTGCTATTGGGTATATAAGTATTTTTTCTACATAGCAACAGTACATGGGTGGTAAATAGTTTAGCTAGTAGCAACGACACATAGCTACGAGTTTACTATATTGCTACAATACATGGGTATTTTTCAACGTAGCAAGGACTACAATGCAGTTTACTACTTAGTAGCAGGACAGAGATAGTTTACTATATGAAAGTGCATTTATAGTTTATTACGTAGCACTCAAATATTTTCAGATTAGGTTAAACAAAAAATATATTTAAACTGGTAGAAATATGCAGAAAGCAGTGGGAGTAGAGATGGATTTGTTAACTGTTTCACGACATGGTTTGTACCTTCAGCTTTACGTATCATTCATAAACTATTTAAGCACATCTACTACATCCAGAAACGTAGAAAGATAGAATTCAAGAGAAAGAGACACAAGTAGACGGACAGAAAAATTATATAGACATTTAATTAGGTCATATCTAAACTTACACTTAAAGATGAAACAACTTAAACCATAAGGACGAATGACATTTACAAATTTTTATAACATTAATATACGTTTATTTACAGATATTATTTTATACAATACGTGAATCGTCTTCAATAGGAAAACGTTAGATGGGTGTTGAAGTAAAGCCAAATAATAAATGACGGGTATTGGTGGCAGGTTGTTTTTCCTCTGGACAGCAACCAACAAAGTAAAATTGGTTATGCCTGAAAACGAACATATGTCGAATAAATTGTTTTCATGTTGAACATATAAATACTATTTAAATTGTTTCACTAGATTGATAACTCGGTCCTCAAGTAGCGTCCTGCTTAGCACAAATAACACCATTCTTAGCATTCTGAGACATGTCTCTTTGCCTGTGTATCATTAACGTTATTTATCTTTACTGTGCATTAAACGCTAATAACAAAACACCTCTTCCCTATTGTTTCTGTAACTATATTCGAAATCTTGTGGATAGTTAGGAAGACAGTCTGCTCTCTTATGTATCTGTTTTTCAGAAACAGACTACTTACTAGGTGTTTTAAGAACATGATATAAGAACAAAACCAAAATTTCAGTACTATGTGATTTTACTCACGAAATCTTGAAGGTTTGTTTGTTGTTTGAATTTCGTGCATAGCTGCACAAGGGCTATCTGCGCTAGCCGCTCCTAATTAAGCAGATAAGACTTCAGAGAAGGCAGTTAGTCTTCATCACCTACCGCCAACGCTTGAACAACTCTTTTACCAACGAATAATAGGATTGACCGTCGCATTATAACGCTGAAACAGCGAAACCTTGAAAGCAATCATCTATATTTCTCTCTTATAAGTGAAACACATTTTGTATTATGCGGATTTACTTAAGGGATAATTTTGTACGGTTATGTCTTACAAGGTTCTTCTAAACGATAAATTACACATTTTATGGCTTAACATTTGTTTTCATCTCGTATTTTGAGTGGCTGAGAATTCTGATTTTATGATCAGTTTTGCTCTAGATTATAAGACGATTGTTTGAAAGACGGTTGAACAGTTATATTCTAACCAAAGACACCAAACCCATAGTCGAATTGGTTGTTATTAACGATTCGAAAGACGAGTGAGAAGGGAAGTATGTATATATCAACGTAACCAGGTGGGTATGCTACCGGGAGCCACACGCAATTTATATTTCAAGTCCGCTTTGTTTCCGCGTTAATTTCGCCACACACATCATTCACTCTTGGCTTCTGTTGTGACGTTCATAATGTATGCACATGTAGAACTGTTTGTTTTGTCAAGCAACAAGGGCAGGAAAATATGTATTGATTTTTGGGACAAGATGGTCTTTTTCTGACTTGCTGAAATGAATTTCTTAGAAACTTACTTGATAATTCTTATAGTTATTTTAACAAAAACATGAACATGAAATTATACAACTGAGAAATTGACTATCAATCTGTACAACAAATAATGCGTTGGGGAAACCTTGCAATGTAAGCAGAATTTATTCACACCAATATAAACTTAGCTGAACTACTATTACACCAATGCAAACTTAAATTAACTATTTACTAAACATTATCAAACTAATATCAACTTAAATTAACTGTTTACTAAATTTTATTACATGAATACGAATTAAATATATTCAGCTAAAAATTCTCACAACAAAAACTAAACCAAACTGTATCATGAACATTTTATAGCATTTTGAAGATAGATAAACAGTATGTTGGGTATTGTTCCAACAACACGAACTTAGATTAACTCTATCTTAGGTAAATGCTGTTATAATAACACAAACTTAGATGAGTTGCATCTTGAACATAGTTTTTATGTTATGAATCTTGATGAACTATATCTTAAACATTGTTATAAGGGTATTACCTAGATGAACTCTATTTTAAAAATTGTTACAAAAATATGAACCTAGATAAACTCTAACTATAAAGATGTATTCAGATCAAACATTTAAACTTTCTAAGGCGAGGATATCTATTTTTATTTAAGGACGTTAGAAAATAAAATAATAAAAATCATGTTGGGGTACTAGCTATATTCCAGAAGAGTAATAGACCAAATAATATACTCAAGTCAAGGATTATGGATTAACTTTGGGTGTCAGTACCATCGACAAAGAAACCTGGAACAATCTGTACCAAAACCAAAGTGCGACGACATGCAACAGGCGAGAATCTACGAACCGCAAAGATTTTATTAAAAGCCGTCTAAATGTCCTAGTCAAAACTAAGCAACGTAATTAAAAAGGATCTCTGTGCGGAAAAGCAGCGCAATTAACGTGTAAAATGTAACTTTAAGAAAATGTCTTGTGGCAAGAATATATTATAAGAACGAATATTTCATAAGGATAATATCTTGGTAGGAAGAATAGTCCGAGAAAAGAACATATTGAATGAACAAATATTTTATAAGAATATTATACTGATTGGAAAATAGTTTAATATTAATATCCATTACATTAGTCTGAAAGGAAGAATCTCATGATGTTTTTTTCTTGAATATTTTTATTTTATTGTGCAAAAGGTTAGTTTTTGTAATAAATAATTTCTATCAAAAATTCCGCAAAAAGAAATTATCTAGCATGCAACTTCTGTCTCAGCAAATTGACAGTAATAGCAAATTACTAACTACTTTATATATACACCCAAATTGTTCCAAGAACTGAAACTTCCAGTTCATCTGGATTGAAAATTTTATTGGAATATATATCTTAAGAACCAAACAAACCATTGCCTATTGAATGTCACGTGATACGTCTTTATGCAATATTCATGTGAATAAGAATTAGTGAGACAAAAGTTAAATATTTAATCTTATTCTAGTTTATATCTATCACGTGATTTAATTTATAGCATTAATTACACTTAAGGTTAAATATCGTATTTTTTGTAATAGTTACGTTACAGAAAAAAAAAACAGTCTATGTATGACATACGTCCCCAACTATGTCTAGAATCTATTATTAAACGTGTATATTGTTATAAAAAATAAGGTTATATTCAATAATAAGTTTTAATTCAGAATTTGTTTTCAGGCAATTTTGTATTAATCACATTTAGAAGAGTAAAAATGATTTCAAACACGCGAGTTGGAAATAGCTGAAAAATCAATTTCTTATTCTTCCTAGATTGTAAAAAGACAATCAACAAAGGCACTGTTAGAAACATCAGTATTTTCTAAAGCCTAAGGCGCTCTAAAAATACACTGTTTGAAACAACAAAGTTTCTAAAGCCTAAGGACATTCAACGAATACACTATTTCAAACACCGTAGTTTCTAAAGCCTAAGACACTCAACAAAGGCGCTATTGGAAAGATAAGTAATTTCTAAAGCCTAAGACAGTCAACGAACACACTATTTTAAAGACCATTACCTTCTAAACTCTAAGGCAGTTAACCAGGACACTACTTCAAACACCAGTAGTTTATAAAGCCTACAACAGTCAACAACTACACTATTTCATACATCAGAACTTTATAAATCTTAAGACAGTTAATGAGGACTCTATTTGAAATGCCAGTTGTTTCTAAAGCATAAGGCAGGAAATAAGGTACTCACAAAGACACTTATGGAAACACTTGTAGTTTTCAAAACCTGAGGCAGTCAAAATACACAATTTGAAATACCAGTAGTTTCTGAATCCTTAGGCAGCCAACAAAAATATTATTTAATACACCAGCAGTTTCTAAAGCCTAAGGTAGTTAACGAAGATACTATATAAAATACAAATAGGTTCTAAATCCTAAGGCAAGCAACAAAGACACTATTTGAAACATCAGTAGTTTCTAAAGTTTAAGTTTGTAAACGAAAACAGTATTGGAAACACCAGTAGTTAAAGCCTAAGATCGTGAACAAAGAAACTACAGCCTGAACTTACATAATATTTTGAGATAATATTTAGTTGTACGTAGTAAGTTTCACTAATTCTTACGTTTCTAGAATAGTTAAGTACACCCCCATTGAGTCTGAACATCTTATCACACCCTCTTGTTTGTACACTATCTAATTACTTTTTAAGTTTCTATATTACATAATTAAATCATTTTATTTTCAGATTAAATTTTGAGATATCTTGTGACTAAATACGTATTTAAATATAAAAAAGTAGAATTTATTTGCAGACGTGTTGTTGTTTTTTTCATTTATCCTGTCTTTGCCAAAGTCAACCAGTTTGAAGTTACTAATACAATGGTCGGTTTACAATATCATATAAAAAAACCATTTTACCATAAATAGTATTATCATTCTTATATTAAAATTGTAAAAGAGAATGGAATAGTTAAAACATACGCTAAAAGCACCAGAAATCAAACATGTAATTTGATATAACAGCACTGCTTATGTTATCTAGTACTTGCATGATAGCTTCAGTTGTAAGAGCTTACTGAAGTATTTTCTAGTCAATTCACTGTAGCCTCTGTTATCCTTGTTCGATAAACATATATTATTATTATGATATGATCTACTCGCAATCTGAGGGTCGCGTGTTGGAATCCCCGTCACACCAAATATGCTCGTCCTTTCAGATGTGAGGGTTAAAAAGTAACGGTCAATACCACTATTACCAGTACAGTACAGTATTACCATGGAGGTTTAGTTCATCCAGTTAGAAATGGTTACTATTTTTATAAATAATCACAGCATTACCCTGGATGTTTAGTTTAGCCAGTTATAAATGATGATCATTTTAATACATCATCACAGGCTACAGCATTACCATGGATGAGTAGTTTCCCTAGTAAAAAATGATTACCATTTTTATAAATATCACAAGGTAGAATATTACCATGGATAATTAGTTTCTCTACTTAGAAGTGGTTACCCTTTTTATACATCATCACAGGGTACAGTATTACCATAGATGTTTAGTTTACTTAGTTAGAAATAGTTGCCATTTTTATAAATCATCACAGGGTGCAGTATTAACTTGGTTGTTCGGTTTATCCAGAAGAAATTGTTTCAATTTTTAAAAATCAGGAGGTACAGAATATATTTGTGGACTTTCTATTTAAAAAATTGTACCAAAATTTTTATTTTTGCATAACCTATATAAAACCTGTCATAAGGTGAACATACTGACAACCTCTGTACCTTCCTATCATAACTACTGTTAAAACTCTAACACTTTAAAGGTAAACATACTGACAACCTCTGTACCTTCCTATCAAAACTACTGTTAAAACTCAAACACTTTAAATTGATGCTGCTCTTGATACAACCGTAATCCTTTCTAAGAATTAATACCAGTATTGATAATGAAGACAATGCACTTGTTCCTTTATATCAACTCACTTCTCCTGTTTTTTAAATTAACTCACTTCTTCTGTTCCTTTATATCAACTCACTTCTTCCGTTCCTTTATATCAACTCACTTCTCCTGTTTCTTTATATCAACTCACTTCTCCTGTTTCTTTATATCAACTCACTTCTCCTGTTCCTTTGTATCAACTCACTTCTTCTATTCCTTTATATCGCACCTACACGATTTCCGAGTTCTGTATTATCTACCTTCCTCACTTTATCATATTCTATCAACATGTTTCTGTCAGCATACCGTCCTAACCCTATTTTATCATTTCCGAGACACTCATATTAATCAGTACCAGTACTTCTCTCCTGTCATCTCATCACCTGCTTATTTTCTATTATTCCAACACTCCTGTTTCTGTTTCTTACTATCCTAATATGGATTCTTTCTGTGAAATCTCTTTAATGAATTAGTTCAAGTGTCAGAGGTCTGTTAAGTTACAACGAGGAAAATAATTTATTAACGTCATGTAAGTACGAGCGCTAATTCAAATAACGTATATTAATAGATTTAATACTGACTGAATATCACTAAGAATAAAACTACGGGTTTCGATTTTGTCCTTTCTGTCCTTCCAAGTACGTATGCTAGAAACTTCAAAATATATACATTACATGTATTGTAACAATATATATACACATTACATTGTAGAGACATTATGCAGTTACTTTGCTATTGGGTAGATAAGTATTTTTTCTACATAGCAACAGTACATGGGTGGTAAATAGTTTAGCTAGTAGCAACGACACATAGCTACGAGTTTACTATATTGCTACAATGCATGGGTATTTTTCAACGTAGCAAGGACTACAATGCAGTTTACTACTTAGTAGCAGGACAGAGATAGTTTACTATATGAAAGTGCATTTATAGTTTATTACGTAGCACTCAAATATTTTCAGATTAGGTTAAACAAAAAAATATATTTAAGCTGGTAGAACTATGCAGAAAGCAGTGGGAGTAGAGATGGATTTGTTAACTGTTTCACGACATGGTTTGTACCTTCAGCTTTACGTATCATTCATAAACTATTTAAGCACATCTACTACATCCAGAAACGTAGAAGGATAGAATTCAAGAGAGAGAGACACAAGTAGACGGACAGAAAAATTATATAGTACAAGAAACTATGTAAATGCGCAAGTTTAATTATTTTACAGATAGAAAACCTTGAGAAGCTTTGTGGTTAATTGCAAACAAGCAAATAATTTAATATATGGTCGAACGGAAATCTTTCTTTATATTCGTGTTTTAAGCGTTCCGTTGTTCAATGAAATACCAAGCATAAAAAACAAATCAAAAAATTTAGTTGTATTTACAAACAGTTCCATTTTTTGTTTCTTATCGACAAGCCCACGCGTGATCACGTGGAGGTCAGTTTCACTCCTCTCTAAGATTGTCACGCACATTGACGACATGTTGAGAAAACAGGTAAAGACGCCGAGAGAGACAAAAACGGTGTCTCTTATTGATCGTCTTCTAAAGTTTTATGTTGAAGTTTAGTTACAAGGTAATGGAGCTAAATGTGCAAGTTATTCGTTGTTTTAGCTGTGGAAGCATTGGAGCAATATATATGTATATATTTAAGTAGTTTTTGCTATTATTGAGACAATATATGATTCACGGAACCAGTTTAACTCCTTCAATATCTATTTATTCTGTTTACAGAAATTTCAAGGAATACCTTATAACGGTTATCTGCACTTAGTCTATATAATTTTTAACACTCCTACGAAAATAGGCCCCACTTGAGTGTTAACGGTTAGAATAGAAGAAAGGGAGTTAGCTAGTCCGCAGCACCCATAGCTAACACTTATGGGGAAAAGTACATCAAACTTTGAACCTCAACCCTTCACTAAGCTCTAAATTATGCTCGACCTAGAAATTTCGAGTAATAAAATGCCTTGTAAGCATAACCCAAAATAACTCTAAATATTTAGCTTTTCATATCGATTAATCCACAATTAGTACAGAGTTAAACAGGCGACTTCTGACTTAATCAGAAAATAATACAGAATTGAGCATGACGTCAGGAAAATCATATGTAAAATCAAAGGATGGATATGCAGCCATCTACCAAGAATTAACTGGTACAGTTAGAAGATGGGCCAGTGAAGAGATAACATATAGTCATAGCTTATGAGAATAGCCAAAACATTTTTAATTAACCATTTCGTGATCGTCTTTACTGAAATCCCTTTTCGAGATTAGGGACCTCTTCTGAAAATCCCTTAAAATACTAAGTAGAAAGTTTATTTGCTTCTTTGTCAGGGGTAAACCTTCCTTGACCTCTTGTACAATGTACTTAAAAGGTCACGGTACTTCTACACTTCTGTTGTGGCCACACGCACATACGATCCACTGGTAACATTCTGACCATTCTTTGACCTTAATCTTGCAGATTGGTTCTGTATCTGACATCTGTAAGCAATTCTAAACTCTTTACACTGTCAAAAGTTTAAGACCATACTGAAACGAAGCGTTAATCGGTAAACACGTAACAAAATTTAGTCATTTGTGTTCAAGCATTAGCATTGTCAACATCTCCCATTGACATCTTCTGTGTTACATTGGATAAAAACATGGCAAAGGATAAAAAGTTGACAGAGTTTGAACGTGGCAGAATTGTCCAGCTGCAAAGCAAGGTGTCTCTCAACGTGCCATCGCTGGTGAGATTAGGCGTAGTAAAACTGCTGTTGCAAATTTTTTAAAAGACCCTAAGGGATACGGAACAAAAATTTCAAGTGGTTAGCCCAAGAAAATTTCGCCAGCGTTTAGCAGGAGGATTCGACGGGTTGCCCGGCAAGACACCAGCCGATCGTCGAACCAGATTAAGGCCCTTACGGACGCAGAATGCTGTTCAAGAACAATAAGACGGCATCTACGAGAGGAAAGCTTTAAAAACCGTAAACGTCTTCAAAGGCCACGCCCCCTTCCACACCACGAAACAGCTCGGTTAAACTTTGGTGACAAGCACCAAACATGGGACATAGAAAAGTGGACAAAGGTTTTGTTCTCTGATGAGAAACAATTTAACCTGGATTGTCCAGTTGGTTTCGAACTTTACTAGCACGATAAGGAAATTTCACCGGAGACATTTTCTACACGACACAGTGGAGGAGGTTTCATCATGATCTGGGGTGCTTTCTACTTCCATAAAACAATGGAGCTTCAGGTTATACAGGGACGCCAAACGGCGGCTGGCTACATTGGCATATTAGAGGAAGCATCCTTATTGACTGAAGGCCCTCACTTGTGTGGAAATGACTGGATCTTTCAGCAGGACAACGCTGCAATCCACAATGCCCGCAAGATAAAGGACTTTTTCATGGCGAAAAACGTGATTCTTTTGGACCATCCAGCGTGTTCACTGGAACTTAACCCCATTGAAAATGTTTGGGGGTGGATGGCAAGGGATCTCTATAGAAATGGCGGCAAGTCCAAACAGTGCATGATCTTCGTGAAGCTATCTTCACCACTTGAAATAACATTCCAGCCAGTCTTCTGTAAACGCTTATATCGACTATGCCAAAGCAAATGTTTGCAGTTATTCGCAGTGACGGCCGTGCAATTCACTACTGAGACCTCTTTTTGGGCATTTCTTACCCTGTTTAGGGCTTCTTTTTGGTATGGTCTTAAACTTTTGATCAGCTAGTATTTAGGCTAATTTCATAGTGTTCACATTTTCCCTATTAAATGCTGAAAAGTTTTTTATTTTTATTTTCCCTTGTCTTATTTTCATCTCTCGAAACTTTACTCAAATAAGTGGTCGATTCTAACAACGCAAAATACATATTTTTTATGTCCATTAGCCTTAAGATTTCGACCAGCAGTGTATGTACAACTGTTTGCGAGTAGAATAACTGATGGCCAAAAACTAATATTCTAGCTCCAACTAATCCCACAAAAAGTCAACGTGTTTTCGTAACCGTTCCCCGTCGGGACAGCAATAAGTCTACGTAGCAACAGTGCTAAAATTCGTGGCTCGATTCCCCTCGGGATGACAGAAAATCCAATGTGACTTCGCTCTACAACAAACAAATTTCTTTGCAACTATTTCTGTCTTTCGCATTTACTCTAAGTTGTATTCTGGCAAACAACAGTAAATAAAACATCCTGAATTTAAGTGGTTACGAGTGTTAATGAGAGAGCTCTAATTAAATCAAAGATTACTAGTTACAGATCTAAACATGCTAATCTATATACGTTTAAAAAAACGGCTTTTCCAATACTTATTAAACATTTTGTGCCATTGGAATAATATGGTACTGTATTATAATTCCTGATAATACCTAAAGGACTAGATGAAGAATGTTTATTTTATAATAGGCCTAATTCTAATGTTTTATGTCAATTATAATTGATAATAACCATTCTTCGCTAATTTGGAAGAAGGTATTCACGTCATAACAACTGTTTTTTGCTTAACAAACGACATATATAAGTGGCGTTGCGTTTCTTGTGTCTGAACTGAGGCAAATCGCGTCGTTTTCAATGGATATGGCGAATATATGTACTTGAAATACTGTTATCACACGCTCTCTTTAGCCTTTAAAATACCAAATAAACTAGACAAAAAAGATCAATTTAAAAAAAAAACAGCCCTAATAATTATGTCTAATGACAAAGTGTTTAATGTTGACACTTAGTATGGTTACAAATTAATACGAAAACTGCCATCGAATGGTTTATTGAAGGAACCCAAAAGATGCAGTCAATGACTGGGTAATTTCACGGACTCAGAGTATCACTTCTACTGATTGTTTAATCTTAAGAAGTCCTGTATATTCCGTCATTAATAAGGAAATTCGAAATATTCCATTTGACACCACCATGACGTTACACGACAAGAACGTGAAGCCACCATGCTATTACATGAAGGGAACGTTTTTTACGGGTTTGTTAGTATGATGCACAAGTTTGTTTTCTCGGTTGTATTTTTGCTAAGCCAAAGAATGTTTGTTTGCTTTTAAATTTCGTTCAAAGCTACAAGAGAGCTGCCTGTGCTTGCCGTTCCTAATTTAGGAGTATAAAACTAGTGGGAAAGCAGCTAGTCATCACTATCCACCGCTAACTCTTGGGATACTTTTTTACCAACGAAAGTGCGATTGACCGCACGTTATAACGCTTCCACGGCTGAAATGCGAGCATGTTTGGTATGATGGGTATCTGAACCCGCGACCCACAGATTACAAGTCAAGCGCCCTAACAACCTGGCCACGACAAGCCTACAAGGAGTGTATATACATATACATGTTTCTTAAACAAATTGTTGTCTTTCATCGTTTCATTCGCGATGTACAAAAAAAAAATCGTTATTAATTTACGTTTCACAGTACGTAAAGTTTACAGCCTTTAGAAATACCAAGTACGTTAGAATAAAACACGATATTTTAGTTTTCCAATGAAATAAAAATCACAAAAGTTCTCAAGTAGGACTTTCCACAAAAAATTTAAAAAATGTTCATAACGACAGTTAGTTTTATGAAGTGCTAAGCTTTTGTCTGTACAAGGTTTAATGCTTACGTGCGAAAATGACTGATTTAAATCTCCAAGGTTCACTTATATCCCTACAGGCGTTTTTAGCAATACAGAAGAGCTTTGAGACTCAACGAAGGTTAACAGACTCAGAAAGAAACCCTGGGAATACACGTTACGCAAATACAGTAACATACTACTTGTGTTTTGTTATTGAAACAAATATATTAATTTCATCAATGAACAAACCAATAGTCTATTCTTCAATCAGACAAAAATCTGACAAAAGAAATCTTTAACAAGACCTCGCGGAGAACGTTTTGTTTTTCTCCTTATAGATTTTTTTTTTTTACTTCGGTGTTTAAAGTATGGGTAACCAAGTCTTTAAAACTAGTGAATATTATTTGAAACCAATGATGGCATCACTAGAGTTCTAACTGAAGAAAGAACCAATAAATAACTTTAGTAGCCGTTCATTTACTTACTCCCAAAGGTACAAATATCCATCCAATTTAAATATCTTGAACATGGGAACTTTTTTGAGAGGGGTTTCCAAGTTCTTACTGCATTAAACCACAGCTTATGAAGATGAGAAATGCATGATACTGTTAAAGTACTCTATATGTGTATGTTCATTTGGTGGGGGATATCACTAGAAATGCATGATACTGTTAAAGTACTCTATATGTGTATGTTCATTTGGTAGGGGATATCACTACATTTGTGGAATTGCATTATTAATACATTTGAATTGATACAGAATATATTGTGTAGTTAGTGCCTCGAACTTAAAATTAATCAGGATAAATAGCATTAAACAAAACACATAGTTAAATACGTCACTTCGTACTGGTTTTTATAGACAGAATACGTGGTTAAAAAACTCTCTTTGTACAAGTTTTTATAGACACAACACATGGCTAAATAGATCACTTCGTACCGATTTTATAAACAGAACACATAGTTAAATAGGTCTCTTTGTAAATGTTTTATAAACAGAACAAATGGTTAAATAGGTCACAATGTACCGGTTTTTATAGACAGAACACACTGTTAAATAGGTGTCTTTGCACAAGTTTCTATAGACAGAGCACATGGTAAAATAGGTCACTTCTTGCTGGTTTCTTAAAGAAAGAGCACATACGTAAATAGATCTCTTTGTACCGGTTTTTATAGACAAAACACGTGGTTAAATAGGTCACAGTGTACTTGTTTTTATCGACAGAACACCTGGTTAAATAGGTCTCTTTGTACAGATTTATGTAGACAGAACACATGGTTAAATAAGTCGCAATGCACTGATTTTTATAAACAGGACACATGGTTAAATACGTCATTTTGAACAAGTTTTTATAGATAGAATACACGGTTAAATAAATTACTTTATAGTGGTATTAATAAACATAATATATGATTAAATACATCACTTCCTATCGGTTTCTTATAGACAGAATATATGGTTAATAAATATCATTAGAGATAATATGTGGTTACAAAGTTCGCTTTGTTTCTGTTTTTGTTGACACAGTACAAAGTTAAATAAGTCACTTTGTATCTGTTTTTGTAGAAAGAATGCATGATTAATAAATATTATTAGAGAGAATACATGGTTAAATAGGTCATTTAGTAACTGTTTTTTATTATTTTCTTGGGCTCAAATATACGTACATTCAACGTTTTGAAATAGCTCCAAATTAAGGACAAATTTTGCCAGTTCTTTAACCATTTCTTAATTACTAACAGTTTTAATCACCACATTTCTTTCAGCAACTTCTGGGAGAAAGTATCTAAAAATAAATATTTCTCTCATAAAAAAATCCAGAATTTTATTTCCACAGTTCACTGTGTCAAAAACTTCATCAGCCCCCTTTGTTTTTCTTTATAACATACACGTCTAAACAGTAACCGGCTCCTCGTCCAAACGGTGCGCGAGGAAGGTGTAATGTTTTTGTGGGTGGGGGTGATCAGTGCTGAAAAGAAACGAACAACATAGTATTATTTAATAAACGTTGGTGTTTACCAATAAACTTGAAATGTTTTCAAAATCAGAAGATAAAATATATGCTTATAAACGTGAAACATTTATTTAATATATACTATGATCTGATTTTAAAATTTATGAAACTTTATATCAAAATTCTTGTGTATTAGAGTAGAAACGTTTTTTTCTTGAAATCATAATAAGTTTATTTTAATTTTCATAAAGAAATAACTCTGAGGTATAGGTCGATTACTCTCTTTTCAGTGAAATATCAGAAGGCATGTAATTTTCAGAAATTTACAACCTTAAATACACTTTAATTAAACCAAAAGTTTGGAAGTGCGTGAAACTGACATTTTATCTAATAACACAGATCTAAGACTCGGGTCGAACCACAAAATAAATATTGTATTCATGGCTAGTTCATCTAGATAGGACTTCAAACTCCTTTGTCAATAGTCTGTTTCAAACGTAGTATAAACGGGTTCAGGAAATCTGAGCGTTGTAGTGTAAGTACATCATTTGCTTTTCATATTTTAAAACACCTTGAAGCACAAACGTCCTTCTGGGCTAACTATATTCATATTACACTAGATCTCTAAGAACGAAGAATGTGAAAAAACAGCTGGGAACTCTTACAAGTCGTACTTTTCTAGGACACAGCTAAGAGAAAATATTTTAAACTGATTACGATTGGTATGATTTCAGAATGCATATGAGATAAAGTATTTTTAAGTTAAATAACGTTTGTAACTATCTTAAGATAAAGTTATGGATGTGATAATGCAGCTAACCTGATTTTGTTATCTTGTCATCTGCGGTCGTTTCCACTTCGGCTTAGCGGGAAGTTTCGGGAACTCATGTGCTCTTCACTTACCAGGTCAGCGCAGTTTCGGTCTGCGAAATATGGAAAAATTACTGAGTTGACATAAACTACAATAAACACTCGTTTTACCTCGTAAAAAAAAACTAAATCATCCAAAAATGTACCATTTTAAAGAGCGAAAAACTATAGAAAACTCAACACAAGGCTGTCTTGTGAAGAAAAACGTCTCCTCAAGAAAAAAACATATTTCCACAATACAGATACCAACAACTATAATATTTAAGAAACAACAACCATTTTTAAGAAAGGCACACAACTATCTCCAACTGGAAGGTGAATACAAATCACTCGGTGAAGGACATTAGCTTTCTCCAAGAACCACTTAAAAATATACTTTATGAAAAACAACTGTCTTTAAGAATTACACTCAGTGGCCACTTTATTATAAAAATAAATGTACTCCTGCTCTTTAACGCAATTAGCCAAACAGCGAAGCATGTGGCTGCAGCTCAATGTATAAAGCATGCAGAAGTGGTGAAGAGGTTCAATTGCTGTTTGACCAAACATTAGAACGAGGAGGATATGTGATCTAAGCAACTTTGACCGTGAAATGATTGATAGTGCCAGAAGTAGTGGTTCCAGCATTTCAAAAACTGCTGACCTCCTGGGATTGGCCGACAAATCTTCAGGAACTGCATGATGTTATCGAATCAGCATGAACCAAAATTTGTAAGAAATGTTTCCAGCACCTCGTTGAATTCAGGCTGCTCTGGAGATAATAGGGGGTCTTACCCGGTACTAGATAGGTGTACTTAATAAAGTGTCCACCGAATGTACAAGTCTACCTTGTCCATTAACAAGAACTGTGTGTTTCATGGGGGCTGGAATAACTTCTATGAACTACACATACGTGTATGTCTACCCGTGAAGAATATACATCCAGGAAGTACAAATAAATGTATCATAGTTAATATGAGAAACAAACATAAAAATGAACATACAACTTTTTTTTTCAGAAATAGAAAAGAAAGTTTGAAAAATGAAGTTAAATAGATACTCATTAGTTTTATAAAATAAACTATACAGAAAACAGTTTTATATAATAAACTCTACAGGAAACTTAAGTTTTATAAAATACAATATACTGGACACGTAAGATGTGCATATTAATTTCACAAGTATTGAAATAACAGGATAGTAATGTTAAATTTTATACCTCCAACAATGTGCCTCAATAGAGGACTGCCGTCTGGTTTATCCAGGGTCGTCAAGAGAGGGGATGCTCCACCTGGAGTGTCATCAGCAGTTAATTCCTTACCCTCGGGTCTACGTAACAAAATACAAGGGAGCTCTCAATACCTCCCTGTGAGCTAAAACCTGTATTTTGTATAGGTTCTTGTTACGTAATTTAGACTTGCTGATAAAGTCTGAGCACTATTGCTCCTTTAAAGGTATTTAATATACACTAAAATTACCAATTTTTCTGAAAGTTCTTGGATTATACGTATGCCTAAGACATACAGTATTTGTATTAAGTAATGACAAACTATTTATATGTATGACTAGAATATACAATATTTGTGTTATTAATGACTAGCTAATTGAGTTGTTTTACCTTAAATCTAGCATTTTTCATTGACAAAATAAGCTACACTCACATCTGATGTTGCACTAAGTCTGTCTTTCTGGTTCCTGAAAACAAACACCAAAAAAATTCAGTTTTATTTTGTAATCACCCTTCTATATCTACAAGTTCTATAGTTATGTTCAACATAGGTGGGGTAAGGTTTTTTTTTTAACTGTTATTAAATTTAAATTTTATTTGTAAGAACTTAACACTGAAATGTGTTGTTAAGTAACTATATGAAGTAAATTATGTAGAAGGACGTCTTGAATAATAGGTAATGTTACTATAGTATTTCGCTAAAAATTGATTTCCGGTTTTCATGGCAACAACCAACATGGCGTCTTCAAACTCACACGAAATGGATTATAAATCTATGTATGCTTTTTCTCAAGCGAATACGGGAATGGAGTAGCATTCTAACGAGGGTGAATTAGTGCTACTGATTAAACTGTTTCAAAATAAATTTCCAAAGATAATACTGTTATGTAGAACACCAAGTAACAGTGCATTCTTATTCTCGATGCTGTAACTTAAATTTAGTTTCTGAAAATTTCTCGAACTTTTAACCTCATTTATTCAAATTGAGGAATTGCTTGTTACTATTTGATACTGATTATCACATCACTGGAAAGTATTTATACAAACAATACACCACCGGTTGTTGTAGAAAGTGTATCATGCAAATAAGACATCATTTACCTTTATGGAAATTATGTTATATAAAGAACACGTCACTGACATACAGTCGTATAGTCATGTTAAATGTAAACTTCTTACTGTTATTATTTGAACGAAGGATAATAATAATAAATTTATCTGTTATTAGACATCACTATTAGGCCTATTAATTTTTATAACTTTGCAATCCATATCCAGTCCCTTAAATATACAACGCAGTATTAACAATACATTCTGAAGTATTAACTGACAACACATAAAGTTGTTAAAAATATACTTAATATCATTTCTATTCATCAACAATAGAACAACTGAAGTAAAAATCCTATATCATGAAACACTATCCTAACCAAAAGATAATTCATTTTCTTAGTAGCACATAAATTCTAAGAGGTTGGACTTCTGTAATTGTTATATATATTATCTAATAATAAGTGTGTTGTTGATGTCGGATAAACTCAGAAAGAACAGCTATTGGTCGTACCTCTCATTCGTCGTTTGAGCAGGACAGCAAACAAGCAGGTTACTAGGACAACTACTAGAACCACTAATCCTCCAGCGACCCCCGCCACAATGATAAGGTTTTCTTCCCTCAGTAACAACTGGACCCATCCTTCCGGCGCTAAGAAATAAAAACATCATAAATAAAGTACACTGAAATTAACCTGAAAGTAACCTGAAATTACAGGTCATTAAGATTATAACTGGGGTCGTTAAGCCTCGCAGTGAGTCTGTTCGTTGCTAAGTAAACACATTATATATTCTCCCGTTTAAGATCTGGTTGTCGGGTCTTATCTCAGTTAAGACACATATCGTCGCTTAAGTGAAAAATACTCGCTTTATTATGTATTTTGTTTAGTTATTTATTTATTTCTTTTGTGTTATAAAACATGGTTAATAGGAAGTTAGCAACGGTTTAATAAAAACTTCAAAGATAAAAACTTTCGCTTGGTTCAAAAACTTTGGAATTCCAAATAGTTTAATATTATACGAAAAGTTTTTGGTTTTCTTGTAACAGAATAGACAAAAATGTAAAATATTTAAGTAATCTTATTACACTTTAAGTTTCTCTGGTTTATTGCCTTGTGGAAGACAAGCACATTTTCACATACAGTATTGAACAAGGTAACTTTTGATATAATTTAGATTTTGGACTTTAGTAAAAGTATAAATATTTCAAAGAATACATCTGTATAAATTAAAAAAATGAAAATATCATTTAGTATTTCCAGTAGATTCTTTAATTTAACTGAAACAATTGTTTGTTTTTGTTTTTTTTTAATTTCTCACAAAAGTACTCGAGGGCTATCTGTGCTACCCGTCCCTAATTTAGCAGTGTAAAACTAGAAGGAAGGCAGTTAGTCATCACCACCCACCGCTAACTGTTAGGCTACTCTTTTACCAACGAATAGTGGGATTGATCGTTACATTATAGCGCTCCAATTGTTGAAAGGGCGAGCATGTTTGGTGGGACCGGGATTAGAACCCGCGACCCTTAGATTACGAGGCGCACCCTTAACACGCTTGGCCATGCCGGGCCTCTGAAACAATTAAAATAATTAATGTTTTTAATTCAACTTGTTACAATTATTTGTTTATTATTAAATAAAAGCTACACAATAGGTTACCTGCGCTTTGCCAGTCGCGCGTGTCGAAACCTGAAATTTAGCATTGTAAGCTGTAACTTACCACTGAGCCATCGGGGAGACCAACTTCTTACAAATTATAATATTTATCATTGTACATTGTTATACAGAAGTTCATTGATATGTTTGAAGGGTTATAATGCTAAAAACAGAGTTTCAATACCTGTGAAAGCCACTGCACAGATACCCCACTGCATGACTTTGTGATTAACAACAAAATAGCTATAAAATGTACAGATTTCGCCCTAATATACATGATGCTATTACTTTGTTGTTTATATCACTGATATTATGCTATTTAGAAATGGTATATTCTTCAAATTTTAAGGCAGATTTATTTACATAAATAAATCAACGCTGTATATCCACCAACACGCAAGGTTGATTGTGAACCTCGACCTCCTTCGGTCATCGAAACATTGTTCACTCCTCTAAGTAAAATATTTTCTCAACCCAAACGAGCCATTTTTACATATATATTTCTCTACAAGTGAGTTTTCTCGACATCACTGATTTACATATATATTGTGTAACCACTGTTAAGTTAAGCCTTATTCTGTTGTCTACAATAATTTGGATGAGTATCTAAACAGAAAATATGAAAGTATTAAAATGGTCATATCACTATCTACATTACTAGGGATATTGTTTCAAGAATCAGTGTAAACACGATATAGATTTGGTTCTAACAGACTCCTCTTCCTGTTACTACAATAAGACGTTACGATCTGAAGAAAGCTTTAGTATAAAAGCGAAACGACGTCTCATGTCGAAAAACCATTAAAACCAAACTTCTACCACCAGCTTCCTACGGAGTTGTTGCGGATAACTGACTCAACTTTATTTCTAAAACAACGATTTCTTGTTAACTTGTGAGAAACATACATGGAAAGTCGGCAAGAGGAACATAACACGGATCAGATTGGCCAATCACGTTCGATGCAACACAGGAGTAGCTACTGATACTACTTGGATTTTCTTTAGAAATCTTCAGGGCGCTGTGACTGGCTCCATTGGTCACGTGGTAAACATGGACAGTGGAGTTGTTCCTGTACCACGTGAAGTTTACGACCCCAGGGTGGGAGTGGGCCTGACAGGTCAAAATCAAAGTTCCAGATCCGTCGTATCCTTTTCTTATCATGCACTCAGGCTTATCTGTTTGTAGGACAGAAAAGTTTACATCAAATTTGTTCACATGGGCTATAAGAAACAAGTATAGTTAGAGAGAACAATACAACCCAAGCAATACACGGTATGAAAGCTACCTTTTAATTAAGTTGAATTATAACACTCTTCTCTTGAAATTTGTTATCACAATTAAGCTCATAAATTAACTACATATATCTTAAATGTTTAATATAAAACGATGCCATGGAAACGTTAAGGTGATAAACAGCGTGTTTAGATGAAAGTCCGTCATTCCTTCTCCCTAACTGAATGTTCACTTGGAGTGATCACGATGGTTATGGTTTCTAATTAAGAGAGGAACTTACCCAGCAATCAGCGCATCAACTGGTGCAACAAGTAAACTTATCAAATAATTACAAGGTTGATAAATTGCTGTCCTTTAATGGAGCTCAAGGTTGGAAAATAATAGACGCAGCATTCGCAGCTTAAACCACTGCGGAGTATGTCTGTTACAATTTGTGTATTAAAGGACATTTTATTGTTCGAAGTTCTAGCGATAACACGTGGTAATCGCACACAATAAAAATACACTATATTATATCACAATTTCAGCTTTTAACATCAAGTGGTCAGTCAAAATACAGTCTTACATTCGTACTGACTTGGTCAAAGTAAAAAATCACACGAAATGGATATTCGGCATGCTATCTAGATTCGCTGTTAATCCAGGTCAGAAATACAACTACTAAGTAACAAATAAGCAAGGATAAAAAAAGCCACTCACGAAGAACTCGAATCACAGCTGCTGTTTTTGCTCTACCGTGCCTGTTGCTGACAACACATGTGTAGTTTCCCGCCATTTCCTTAGACAAAGATGAATTAAACGACAACACCGGACCTTGGGAAACAGGTTCGCCTTTCTGGAGCCAAATATACTCTCCATCGGGATGAGCGGATGCTGAACACACCAGGTCCTCCGGGACCTCCCCCTTCAAAATCTCCAACTGAACCATCGAAATCTTGATGTCCTCAGGGGGGTCTGAAATAGTGTAACCAATACCATTAGGCTGCACGTTCTCCCGACGGTAGAAATCTTCTAAAACCCAAGATAGAAGAAAATTTACGCATGGTACAAAAGAGTCAAAAACACTGCAATAAATATTGGAAATGTGCAAAATGAAACAACAACTAACAACTTTCTCTCCAATGGTGGTAATTTATAATGTTTTAGGCTCGAATTATATTTTCTCTTTTGCCTTTTTTAAATATGCTTTCGTTTTGTTTGCGTTGTGTTTCTAATATTCTAAAGTGTCTTGAACACTTTCTCGTCTTCTAGATATTTTTTAATGGATAAGGCTAAAGATATGAACAATTTCAAAGTAACAGCTTCAGCTTGTTTACCAAGAAAAATAGTTATAACTGGTATCTGTCCAAAACCAGAAATAATTTTTAACACAACACCCATCTTTCATAAAGTGTTTTCTCTCCAATGACTATCTGTATTACAGAATAAAGAGTTCTATAGGGGTTACTATCTTTTTTTTTTTTAATAATTTTTTCTGTTTCAAAAAAATCAGTTAGTTGTCTACAATAGTGTGAATATTATTACACGAAGCAGATTATACACAAGCCAGCATTGAATGATATTTACTATTATCGACTTAGCAAACTTTCATCTTTTCTTAGTCCGTGTTCATCTGTTGTATATTAATCAGAACAAGCCACTGGATTTGTCTTGACCAGTGTTCTTCTACTGTTGAATCTTAACTAGAAAAAGCCACTACATCTGTCTAGGCCACTGTTATTATATGTTGTTGTATATTAACCAGAATAAGCCACTAGATCTGTCTATGCCACTGTTCATATGCTGTTATATATTAACCAGAACAAGCCGCTAGATCTACCTACACAAGTGTTCATATGTCGTAAATTAATCAGAGGAAGCTACTAGACAAGTCTAAACCTTTGTTCATCTGATGTTCGGTATATATATATTACAATTAGTTTGACAAGTCAAATTAACACTTACTATTAACATGAACATAATCATTTAAGTATTTTTGACACAACTTATTTAATCTATAGTGTTAACACTTGAGACTTTAATCACTAATTGAACAACCACGCTCTTTGTATATTATAAAGCTAATAAGCAGTTTGAGACCCATTACTGTTCATCTTTAGACGTTTTGGAACATCAACAAACACGCTTGTGCTATTTCGGAAGATAATTAATATACAAGGGGAACATACATTTGTACTTACATTCCAGACGAAAGACCATACTGCTGGAGACTGCTTTACCCACTTCATTAGCCGTTGTCTTACAAGTGAAGTTGTTGAAGTCAAAAGTCGGGAAAGGCAGGAGGCTCATGTTCCACGAGAGAACACTAAGTACAGACTTGAACGTATTACTGTCGACATCTGCTGGCTGTTCAAAAGTTTCAATGAAGAAAAACTTCGAGCCATTGAGGTTCTCATTATTTCTGAACCACATGATGTCACATAAAGGTTCGCACTCTACTCTGCACCTTAAGTTCACAGTGTGAACGTTTCGTAGAGCGCCCCCTATAGCAGGTAGCTTCTCCACAAATCTGGGAGGTGCTATGTTAAAAACATGAATGATACCGTGAAATAAATTTACAATATGGGAAAACAAAAAGGAATAAATGTGTGTATTATGCCATGCAGGGAAAACCGCTAGAGGGATGAGGTAAGGAGAGCTATCTTTCAGTGATGTGAATTCCTCTTAATGTTATTTTTATAATAAGAAAAAGAATTATGGGTTGACTATTAACTTTTTCTGTGTTTAGAACTAATGCAAAGTCATATGAAAAATTTGTTTAACTTTTAATTTTCAGTCCAAATAAATAACGCGGAGACCTAGAAACTAACCTTAACTCGTACATTTCTGCTTAGTAAGTGATATATATGCAGATGACACATTATTTATAACTCATAACTCTTCGTTCAAATAACAAACACGGAGACATATCAGGAATTACTTTAAATCACATCTGTTTATCCCCCCAAAATAAAACGCAGACATATAAGAAATTTATTTAACTCATAACTCTCTGTCCGAATAAATAACACCGAGGGATATTTATAGATCAATCAAAGATTTCTAACATTTTAACTTCCTGTTTGAGTAACCAATTAAGAGATGTAGGATAAGAAAACACTTAAGCCTTAACCATTGTGACTAAATTCAATTTGTTGTGCAATACAATTTCTCGTGAGAGCTACACTACCATTAAGCTCTTACCAAAGGCATCCAGTCGGTAAAGGACTGAACTTCCAATCGCCACTTCATTCACTGCAGAGCAGGAATAATTACCTTCTGTCCCTACCGAAATGGGCTCGCTAATATATAAATTAGAAGTGGAATTCAGCACCAAGCCATCTTTTTCCCAGCGATAGAAACTAGCAGACGGAAATCCCATATCACTGACCTCACAGAACAAAGTTACTGGATGCCCTTTAAGTATTCTTTGGTCTGGAGGTAGCACTGTAGCAACACCAGGTGGATCTAAATTACCAAATTCAAGGATTTTGATGTAGAATTCTGCACCATTAACATACAAACATAGCTGATTAAAAGTAGTGAATTTTTAATAAAACACTTCTCGAAACACTGTTTATAAACAAGAAACTTCTGTCAAAACACTGTTATAAACAATGAAGTCGTCTAGAAACACTGCTTATAAACAATGTGTTCCTCTCGAAACGCTTTTTATAAGAAATGGATTCCTCCGAAAACACTGTTTATAAACAATTAAGTTCTTTAGAAACAGGTTATAATCAATGCATTCCTGTCTAAACACTATTTATAAACAATGTGTTCCTTTCGAAACACTGTTTATAAACAGTGAATCATTCTATAAACACTAAACAATGAATTCCTCTAGAAGCACTGTTTATAAGCAATGAATTCCTCTCGAAACACTGAAAAATAAATTCCTCCTAAAACGCTGTTTACAAAATTCTTAAAACACTGTTTATAAACAATACATTATTCTGAAAACATGGCTTATAAACAATGAATGATTCTGAAAACACTGTTTATAAAGAATATAATTCTCTCAATATACAATATAGACAACATCTTACTCTCGAAACTGTTTTTAAACATTAAACTCTCATCAACACACTGTTTATAAACAACAAATATTTGTCAAAACTCTTGAAAACTCCCTTCAAACTACTTTGCAAATAAATTAGGCTTGAATAACAGAAAATATTAATTATTAAAAAAAATCATACATCCCTTTTAAAGAAGTTATGACAAGGCTTAAGATGTAATAATCTATTGTCGTTCTTTGAAATGATAATTTTGTCGAACGTGTTCTAAGATTTTTCTCAAGTGTTAAAAATAATGATTTGACAGTAGAATACATTTGATAACTTGCGCACAACAGTGTTTAACACTAATGACAAACTAAGAAATAATATGTTAAGACAGTGTTTAGTACTAATGACAAAGCTAGTGAGAGTGATAAGTATTTATAGATAAACTAAACAGAAAACGGTAGTTTAATAGAGCTCACATTGCACTATGAATCTCTCAGATGACGACGTCGAACTCCAGCCGGCCTCGTTCAATCCCTGACAAGAATAATTACCAGTGAAATGTCTCTTAACACCGACGAAAATCAACCGGTTAACTGTTGTTTGTTCTAAAAACTTCCCGTCCTTGTACCAGTTCACTTCCGTAAGGTTTTTAGGGTTACCTTTCAAGGTTTCGCATGTAAGCCAGACAGAGAAGTTTGTCCCCTCTGTAGCTATGGGAGGGTGTATTACCAGTCTGACGTGTGAAGGATCTGGGATATGAATAAAAAAAATATCAAATTTTTAGAGAAATAAATATCTAGTCTTTTTTCTTTTTTGTCCCTAAGACACTGCAATAAGATATTTACTTCCTATTTGCTTGTAAGAATAATTAATTAAAATAATATGTATTTATAACAGTTATAAAAATATAGCATAAAGTATAATTTTAAGAGGCACAAAATAACAGGTATGGATTTTAATTAAGGTGGTCGTGGAGTTAAAATGATCTATTCTGAGTTACTGGTATGAAGACCCTATGAAAAGAAGTTCGATATCAAATTAAAATTCATTACACAAAATATCCAACTGCACAAAATTTAGAGACGTCCCTCTTCCATAAGCGTTTTTTACTTGGCAGCTGTAAACCCCGGCGTCTCCTCGTCTGACGCTTTTGATGTCTAACTTTGGTATAGGATTTTTAGTTAAAAGGAATCGGTCTGTTCGGGCTTGAGACAGAATTCTGTTGTCTTTAAACCAAACGATCTCTGTAACGTTCGGAGGATTGGCGTTAAAGTAACAAGTTAAGACGGCTTCGTCAGATTCGTTCACAGGGTAGTACCCTCGAGGTAACACTTCTACCGCTGGAGGAACTGTAACAAAGTAAAAGTATTCTGTTGTTACTTTATACGTAACATTTGTAAACCACGAGAAAGTATTATGTTTTTACCTCATAGCGAACATGTGTAAACCGTCTGTCTGTTCCTACATTATTAATAATGTATAAAACAGCCTGTTGCTACATTATTAATGCCTTGTATAAAACAGCCTGTTGCTACATTAGTAATACCTTGTATAAAACAGCCTGTTGCTACATCATTAATGCCTTGTATAAAACAGCCTGTTGCTACATCATTAATGCCTTGTATAAAACAGCCTGTTGCTACATCATTAATGCCTTGTATAAAACAGCCTGTTGCTACATTATTTATACCTTGTATAAAACATTATTATTAACATAATTTTAGGTTTGTTTCCTAAATATTATTTTCTGGCTTTTAGTCATAGGTTACACATCGAATGGGTTGAAAGATATTATATCATGAATACAATTTTCTTATCTTTATAATTAGCGCAATTATTAATTACATGAATATTAACTAAGATAATTTCACCTCTGTTCCCCATTCAAGCTAAAGTAAACTGATTTCTAATAGAACTTTTATCTGATTTTAGAGAGAACCTGGTTATAAAAAATATGCACGATTTCCAAGTTTCTCTTTTATTGGCAGTAAATGTATTGAAAAATATTAACTTGAGTAATAGCCTTGTAAAAGTAAAAGTTGAGAGATTTTTATTACTTTGTTTCGTAAATTTAAATGCTTCAGAGATAAAGCGCTATTACACTGTTCAACATATAAAATCTTATTCTGATTGAACGTGTACAGCATATAATTATCCTTCTCTTTATAAACTGATGGATATCTTTTTGCCATAATCTATCACTTCTAGACAGCTACATTTCAAGTAATATTTTTCGTTTACTTAAAGGAAACTCTCCGGGAATAAAAGAAATATTATTTTACAAACTGTTCACAAGTCTTCTTAAAATATGGTTCTTCGCTTATTTACACGACATTATCCTCAATCACATATGAATTAAATTCCAAACCCTGAGGTATTTTAAAGCGCTATATTATTTTTAGCTTTCTCGAATTTTCTTTTTGACCCTGCTCCATGGCTAATTGTACATCAATACTTGACCCATACTTATTTTCAGATTTTCTTAGAAGAAGAAATTCCCCATTCTTCCCCTATTCACGACTCTTCCATTTCCAACATAATCGTATGGCTTTCACTTTAATTTTTTTTTCCAAACACATCTCTTTTTTATTCTACTTAAATATTTCTTCTTTAAAAAAATAAAATAACTTCATTTATTTTCTTCATCTTTTATTGGAAACTAAATTGATTGAATTATTTTACTTCAGCCTTTCTTCAAAAGTAATATAATCTTATTTATTTTAGTTAAACCTATTTAAAAAAAAAAAAAAACTTACTTATTTTCGTTTGTTTGTTTAAAGCGTAAGGTTTCACAACGGATTATCTGCGCTATCCATTGCGAGAATCGAGCCTCGAATGTTTGCAAACGTAGAAGGTTTTCATGCATACAGTTGATTCTAAAGGACCTCTTTCATTTATTCACTTATTTTTTGACTGAGCACCAGAAGTGATTGAAGGTTTAATACATAGCTAGCTATTTTATCCCTAGGTAGCACATGACCTACCTAAATCTCAAAGTGTCTCCTAAAAGTCATTAATGACCTCTCAAACCCATAAGCCATGATATTATGCTTCTAGCTCCAATGTCTAAAGTTGATCTTGAAGTTTAGTATTTTAATTATCCTAATCAAAGGAACTAGGCCTGGTATGGCAGCGGGTTCAAATCTCTACTACCGAACGTGCTGATCCTACATGGTTGCTCTTGGTTTACAACAATTACTGACCGACCCCTAATTCATAAAGACTAAGGCCGAAGTAAATAAAAAACAATCGAGGGAAATCATGTTTAGAATAAACATAGCTAAAGCTATTGCTAATAGATCTTTACAAAATTATGACATAGTAAGAAATTAACTTTCAAATGAGTTATCCAAAAAGTACATTAAGTAAAAAACTAACGAACTTCTGTAAAAGAAATATTTAGTTCCATTGGCATTTCACCATTTCTTGACATTCTCTATATTATTTTATTTTTCTAAGTTACCTGCATCAGATATTTTGAATATAAATTGCAAATTATATTATTTTAACAAACAACGATTTCTGGTCAATATTTGAACTTCGTCCAAGCAACATCAAGGGAAAGAGGAATACAAACAAAACTCTACAATCACTCACTTCTTACTAGGGAGATTAGAACCCCTTTCTGTTACATTTTTACATAGTCTTGCTTTAACCATTATCCAACTCTTCACAAATTTTGCAAGCGTTGTTAATTAAATATAGCACAGCATAACCAGACTTACAAAGAACTTCTAAAGTGGTGGCTTCTAAAAGAGGTGTTTCTAGTCTTTTTTTGATGACGTTGTTGGTTCCCTTACAGAAGAATTCCCCACGATGATCATGTCTAGAAGCTATAAACACAAGGGTGCTTGTTGTACGATACGTTCCGTCACTCATCAAGTCCTTGCTTGTTATTGGTTGAGGTCGAACGATCTCTGACCGATTGTACCAGGTGATATTTGCGGCAGGACGAGCGCCCTCAACAGTACAAGTTATAGAAACCATCTCTCCTTCCACAACCGGAGTTGATCGACCCCGAACTCTCAAAACCAAAGGGCGAACTACAAAGTTTAATACAAAAATATCGAAAATAAAATAATAATTGTTTGGAATTCCTTTATATTTCATATATTACTTTGATTAATAAACTACATCCTTTAATCTTAAACGATTTCCTCAGTTTCTGTCTCAGCAGCAATGAAAGACAAATCTACTATAGTTTATAATATATCGACTTAATTAAATCAGTTTGCATCTTAAAAGAAAAACATTTTCTGTGTAGTCTCGTGAAATCTTATTCTAAAATATCTATCAGCATTGAACGTCCATTAGAATAAGCACCAATGTCGTTCTAAAATATCTATCAACACTGAACATCCCTTATTCCAAGCATCAACCTCATTATAAAATATATCTATCAATACTGAACGTCCCGCGGGTTCGCATACCCTTCGCGCCAAACATGCTCGCTCTTTCAGCCGTGGGGGCATTATAATGTTACGGTCAATCCCACTATTCCTTGGTAAAAGAGTAGCCCAAGAGTTGGTGGTGGGTGGTGGTGACCAGCTGCCTTCCCTCTTGTCTTACACTGCTAAATTAGGGACGGTTAGCGCAGATAGCCCTCGAGTAGCTTTGTACAAAATTAAAAAAGC
Source organism: Tachypleus tridentatus (assembly GCF_004210375.1). Classification (NCBI taxonomy): domain Eukaryota; kingdom Metazoa; phylum Arthropoda; class Merostomata; order Xiphosura; family Limulidae; genus Tachypleus; species Tachypleus tridentatus. Next base: position 57,727,645 of record NC_134833.1, read on the forward strand.
AAAAAAAACAAACTGAACGTCCCTTATTCGAAACACCAAACTTATTCTAAAATATCTATCAACACTGAACGTCCCTTATTACAAGCATCAACATCATTCTAAAATATCTATCAACACTGAACGTCCCTTATTCCAAGCACTAATGTTATTCCAAAATCTTCCTTTCAGTGAACATTTCTCATCCTCAACACATCTGCCTTATGCTGATAATTTATATCCCAGTGACTGTCTTAACGTTAGTTTTTCATTCTTAGATATATTGTAATACTAATAATGTTAAAAGTGGGTATTCTATTGAGGTTAGTAGTATTGGTAAGAAAGTAATATATTATGTCTAATACAATTATAAGTAGGTAATAAATATTGGTTAATTCGTTTATAAGTAATTTTTTGACAATTAAATACACTATTCTGGTTGGTACGTATAGTAAATGTAGCATACTGGTATATATATTGTACTTTATGGAAGAGTGTGTTATTATAGTAAATTAAATGTAAAGTTTTAATGAGGTAGTGCAATGCCCCGTTTAACAGAGAGAATATTATAGTTAGAAGATGTAGTGTATTGATGCTAGTTTATTGTTTTGGTGAGTAAGTGTAGTGTTATAGTCGTTCTATAGCAATCTGGTAGCTTGTGGGCAAGCACAATGATTTGTTAAGCACGTGTAGTATTCCGTTAGTAAACACTGTACTATAGCAGCTGACTTCTCCATACAACGTGTTATTGTGGTATGGACTAGATGTTTTTCATCGCTGTATTCTTTTATTTCCCTCGTTTCTTAACCAAAATCAATACGTCGATAATTATCGCAAGTATCCGATAAATAATGCATTTCGCGTGTGCTCTAAAGAATGATCGTGTTCTTGCTTAACTTGAATCTTCTGAAAATTAGCAATTAACATTTTTGTACATTCTAAGAATAAAACAACATTTTAAGGATGACATATATTTTTTTAAACAATATCTACATTTTATATGAAAAGGATAACTTAAATCACACACCATCATTTCTGTAAAAGTATAAGATTTTTCAGTTTTAAGAATTCCAGAGAAAAAAAAGAGGTATCTCAGATATCCCGACGTGAAGAAAATGATTTACAACAGATACTTAAGAATGATATCGAAAATGAGAAAAAAATGTGCTCAGCTTCTTAAAACCCCATCAAAAGAGAGCGGAGATTACTTTTTATTTAGTTATATATCATGAAGCTTATTACTATGTTGCAAAACATATTTTTGAAGAAAAAACAATCGTGTATTTTGTTTAGGGAAAGTTTAAAAATTAACATAAATGAAATGTTCCTTGTATAGAGGAAATGTTGATAGTAATATACAATTTTGAGATAGGACGTATTTAACGAAAGTGATAGCCAAATTACATACTTAAAATCTGTGTTTGTACTTCTTATTTTGTATTAAATAAACCTTTTTCATGAAAGATATTTCCATATCTTGTCAGATTGTGAATTACTTGTCTTTAGTGGTTTTCTTTTATCATCTGTAACAGCGGCTTTACTCATAGCCTAGGAAATCCCCTAGGGTAATCATTCTATTCTGTGAGGGAACTATATTTTCATCCTTTAATAGCAGTAATGTAAACGTTATGACACAAACCTTCTAGTTCATGTGAATATTTAAAACTTTGGGGATAGTGTTATATTACTTGTTCAAAAATATGTCAAACGAAGTATGAAACTTAGCAGATAAACAATTCAACTTTAAGCACTGAAGTTTATTACCGTATTATAAAATTGTTCAACGTAAAATTCACTTAAAATGCAACATTTCTTGTCATTGTGTTTGTATGTGTGTGTGCCAAGTATACACGTTTGAGTGAGTTTGGCATGTCGTGAGGATATAGTGCTGTATACATTATATTCTTACTAAAAAGATACAGGATGGAACGAGTTTGGCATATTGTGAAGATATACTGATTTAAAATGACCATGACAAGGATTTTCAACCTTTATTCTTTTCACGAATTTGTTTAAATTCGTATTTTGCCCTAAATATTACTTTGCACAAAGATATTTTCTGGATGTTATACGTAATCTAAACCGAAAAGTTATAAGCTAATGGATATTACGTTCTGTACTTAGAGATTTTCGAATAGGAATATGAAAATTCCTTGTGAGTTCCACCTTGCTGACCAAATCGATGAGTTTTCATACAGTTCTGAAGAGCAGAGAGAAAGCAAAAGCTTGTCACTTCATCAGGTGCTTAACAGCCCAACGTGTAAACTGAAAGCCTTATGGAACATTTATTGTTATCTGAAGTTAAATTCTGTAATGTGTTGCTGTGAAATAGCGATAATTTTATGAGTTACAAATCACCCGTTAAATAATCTCCTCTGTGGCTAATGTTCCATTATTTAGTCTCCTCTGTAAGGATTATTTGGCATAAATATAAAAGTGTTTACCGAAAACATAATGAAGCGTTATAAGCACTCGTTCAGAAGAGATAGGGTTATTTTTGTGTTTTCAGCTAGAGATTTAATTAAAGAAATGTTTATAAGACCACCCGGTAGTAACAAGGTCTAAGTGTTAACGCTCTAATTCTAGGATGATATTCTAAAATTTGAACACGATGTATGTATATCATCTCATGTTGTCAATATTTATCCTTTTCTCGATGTAATCATTCTTATGTTTTCAATACAAAGTAGGCCCGGCATAGCAAGGTGGTTAAGGCGACCGACTGGTAATCTGAGGGTCACGGGTTCAATTCCCCGTCACACCAGACATAGTCATCCTTTCAACCGTGGGGCATTATAATGTTACGGTCAATCCTACTATTTGTTGGTAAAAATGTCGCTCAAGAGTTGGCGATAGGTGGTGATGACTAGCTCAGCTGTCTTACCTCTAAATTAGGGACGGATAGCGTTTGGGATGGATAGCCTTGGTGTAGCTTTTCGTAGAATTCAAAACAAAGAAACAAAACCATATAGAGTAAAATATAACTGTCATACCATTACAAAATATTAACAAAATACTTTGTCAGGATTTCACTTATAGAACAGACTTCACACTTAATAGCTGCTATTCCAGTAGTATATGGGTACTAAACACTAACCACAAATGAACTTCAAGCAACAGTGTGTTGCACAAGAGGTATGTTCTCAAACATAAGGTCTATTCAGTGTCTTGAGTAAACACCGAGTACTGTTTTTGTTCGATTTTCCTTTGAAGCTAATGTGAAACTACTTCCTCACTATGGTCGATGTACGTGACAAATCGAAGCCAATTATTTAAATGTGTTCCCAAAACAGAAGAACATAAACACTGCCTAAGGAAGACGTTTAACTTTTGGGTCTACGTGAATGGCGTAGTAAGGAACAAAGATAATTTCAAGATAAAGGAGATAGACAAGTTATATCCTTCGGTTCTTGTATCATAATTCTCTAATTAGTTATGTAACTAATATACTTAATAATATAGCCTTTCTTTAGCAGTTGCATATCCCGTGAGTATAGGCTTTATAGGATAATTGACAGTTGAACAGTATCTTCTGTCTGTTATCACCTGTTTACTTTAAGCGTTGCTTTTGTTATATGATTTTCTTATTGTCTTTTTTATTTATTACATCTATTTAATTTTGTTTAAATACACAGAAAATATATCAATTTAATCTCTTAGTAACAAAACGTACCGGGAAGAAACAACTAGCGATTCAACCTTTTAAGTCTTGAAGAGGTTTTGAATAAATTGATTATTGATAGAGAAGATGACCTGGAATTAATTAATGTGTAATACACGGAGGACGACTACCTCATATTTAAACTTACATTCTTATAGATGAACCAAACCATAAGGACGAATGACATTTACAAATTTTATAATATTAATATACGTTTATTTACAGATATTATTTTATACAATACGTGAATCGTCTTCAATAGGAAAACGTTAGATGGGTGTTGAAATAAAGCCAAATAATAAATGACGGGTATTGGTGGCAGGTTGTTTTTTCCTCTGGACAGCAACCAACAAAGTAAAATTGGTTATGCCTGAAAACGAACATATGTCGAATAAATTGTTTTCATGTTGAACATATAAATACTATTTAAATTGTTTCACTAGATTGATAACTCGGTCCTCAAGTAGCGTCCTGCTTAGCACAAATAACACCATTCTTAGCATTCTGAGACATGTCTCTTTGCCTGTGTATCATTAACGTTATTTATCTTTACTGTGCATTAAACGCTAATAACAAAACACCTCTTCCCTATTGTTTCTGTAACTATATTCGAAATCTTGTGGATAGTTAGGAAGACAGTCTGCTCTCTTATGTATCTGTTTTTCAAAAATCGTGGTAAACACATTGTTTCTCAAAACACCTAGTAAGTAGTCTGTTTCTCAAAATGTGTACTAAACACACTATTTCTCAAGAAACATTATGGTATAAGAACAAAACCAAAATTTCAGTACTATGTGATTTTACTCACGAAATCTTGAAGGTTTGTTTGTTGTTTGAATTTCGTGCATAGCTGCACAAGGGCTGTCTGCGCTAGCCGCTCCTAATTAAGCAGTATAAGACTTCAGAGAAGGCAGTTAGTCTTCATCACCTACCGCCAACGCTTGAACAACTCTTTTACCAACGAATAATAGGATTGACTGTCGCATTATAACGCTGAAACAGCGAAACCTTGAAAGCAATCATCTATATTTCTCTCTTATAAGTGAAACACATTTTGTATTATGCGGATTTACTTAAGGGATAATTTTGTACGGTTATGTCTTACAAGGTTCTTCTAAACGATAAATTACACATTTTATGGCTTAACATTTGTTTTCATCTCGTATTTTGAGTGGCTGAGAATTCTGATTTTATTATCAGTTTTGCTCTAGATTATAAGACGATTGTTTGAAAGACGGTTGAACAGTTATATTCTAACCAAAGACACCAAACCCATAGTCGAATTGGTTGTTATTAACGATTCGAAAGACGAGTGAGAAGGGAAGTATGTATATATCAACGTAACCAGGTGGGTATGCTACCGGGAGCCACACGCAATTTATATTTCAAGTCGCTTTGTTTCCGCGTTAATTTCGCCACACACATCATTCACTCTCGGCTTCTGTCGTGACGTTCATAATGTATGCACATGTAGAACTGTTTGTTTTGTCAAGCAACAAGGGCAGGAAAATATGTATTGATTTTTGGGACAAGATGGTCTTTTTCTGACTTGCTGAAATGAATTTCTTAGAAACTTACTTGATAATTCTTATAGTTATTTTAACAAAAACATGAACATGAAATTATACAACTGAGAAATTGACTATCAATCTGTACAACAAATAATGCGTTGGGGAAACCTTGCAATGTAAGCAGAATTTATTCACACCAATATAAACTTAGCTGAACTACTATTACACCAATGCAAACTTAAATTAACTATTTACTAAACATTATCAAACTAATATCAACTTAAATTAACTGTTTACTAAATTTTATTACATGAATACGAATTAAATATATTCAACTAAAAATTCTCACAACAAAAACTAAACCAAACTGTATCATGAACATTTTATAGCATTTTGAAGATAGATAAACAGTATGTTGGGTATTGTTATAGTTATTTTAACAAAAACATGAACATGAAATCATACAACTGAGAAATTGACTATCAATCTGTACAACAAATAATGCGTTGGGGAAACCTTGCAATGTAAGCAGAATTTATTCACACCAATATAAACTTGGCTGAACTACTATTACACCAATGCAAGCTTAAATTAACTATTTACTAAACATTATCAAACTAATATCAACTTAAATTAACTGTTTACTAAATTTTATTACATGAATACGAATTAAATATATTCAACTAAAAATTCTCACAACAAAAACTAAACCAAACTGTATCATGAACATTTTATAGCATTTTGAAGATAGATAAACAGTATGTTGGGTATTGTTCCAACAACACGAACTTAGATTAACTCTATCTTAGGTAAATGCTGTTATAATAACACAAACTTAGATGAGTTGCATCTTGAACATAGTTTTTATGTTATGAATCTTGATGAACTATATCTTAAACATTGTTATAAGGGTATTACCTAGATGAACTCTATTTTAAAAATTGTTACAAAAATATGAACCTAGATAAACTCTAACTATAAAGATGTATTCAGATCAAACATTTAAACTTTCTAAGGCGAGGATATCTATTTTTATTTAAGGACGTTAGAAAATAAAATAATATAGATCATGTTGGGGTACTAGCTATATTCCAGAAGAGTAATAGACCAAATAATATACTCAAGTCAAGGATTATGGATTAACTTTGGGTGTCAGTACCATCGACAAAGAAACCTGGAACAATCTGTACCAAAACCAAAGTGCGACGACATGCAACAGGCGAGAATCTGCGAACCGCAAAGATTTTATTAAAAGCCGTCTAAATGTCCTAGTCAAAACTAAGCAACGTAATTAAAAAAGATCTCTGTGCGGAAAAGCAGCGCAATTAACGTGTAAAATGTAACTTTAAGAAAATGTCTTGTGGTAAGAATATATTATAAGAACGAATATTTCATAAGGATAATATCTTGGTAGGAAGAATAGTCCGAGAAAAGAACATATTGAATGAACAAATATTTCATAAGAATATTATACTGATTGGAAAATAGTTTAATATTAATATCCATTACATTAGTCTGAAAGGAAGAATCTCATGATGTTTTTTTCTTGAATATTTTTATTTTATTGTGTAAAAGGTTAGTTTTTGTAATAAATAATTTCTATCAAAAATTCCGCAAAAAGAAATTATCTAGCATGCAACTTCTGTCTCAGCAACTTGATAGTAATAGCAAATTACTAACAACTTTATATATACACCCAAATTGTTCCAAGAACTGAAACTTCCAGTTCATCTGGATTGGAAATTTTATTGGAATATATATCTTAAGAACCAAACAAACCATTGGCTATTGAATGTCACGTGATACGTCTTTATGCAATATTCATGTGAATAAGAATTAGTGAGACAAAAGTTAAATATTTAATCTTATTCTAGTTTATTACTATCACGTGATTTAATTTCTAGCATTAATTACACTTAAGGTTAAATATCGTATTTTTTGTAATAGTTACGTTACAGAAAAAAAAACAGTCTATGTATGACATACGTCCCCAACTATGTCTAGAATCTATTATTAAACGTGTATATTGTTATAAAAAATAAGGTTATATTCAATAATAAGTTTTAATTCAGAATTTGTTTTCAGGCAATTTTGTATTAATCACATTTAGAAGAGTAAAAATGATTTCAAACACGCGAGTTGGAAATAGCTGAAAAATCAATTTCTTATTCTTCCTAGATTGTAAAAAGACAATCAACAATGGCACTGTTAGAAACATCAGTATTTTCTAAAGCCTAAGGCGCTCTAAAAATACACTGTTTGAAACAACAAAGTTTCTAAAGCCTAAGGACATTCAACGAATACACTATTTCAAACACCGTAGTTTCTAAAGCCTAAGACACTCAACAAAGACGCTATTGGAAAGATAAGTAATTTCTAAAGCCTAAGACAGTCAACGAACACACTATTTTAAAGACCATTACCTTCTAAACTCTAAGGCAGTTAACCAGGACACTACTTCAAACACCAGTAGTTTATAAAGCCTACAACAGTCAACAACTACACTATTTCATACATCAGAACTTTATAAATGTTAAGACAATTAATGAAGACTCTATTTGAAATGCCAGTTGTTTCTAAAGCATAAGGCAGGAAATAAGGTACTCACAAAGACACTAATGGAAACACTTGTAGTTTTCAAAACCTAAGGCAGCCAAAATACACAATTTGAAATACCAGTAGTTTCTGAATCCTTAGGCAGCCAACAAAAATATTATTTAATACACCAGCAGTTTCTAAAGCCTAAGGTAGTTAACGAAGATACTATATAAAATACAAATAGGTTCTAAATCCTAAGGCAAGCAACAAAGACACTATTTGAAACATCAGTAGTTTCTAAAGTTTAAGTTTGTAAACGAAAACAGTATTGGAAACACCAGTAGTTAAAGCCTAAGATCGTGAACAAAGAAACTACAGCCTGAACTTACATAATATTTTGAGATAATACTTAGTTGTACGTAGTAATTTTCACTAATTCTTACGTTTCTAGAATAGTTAAGTACACCCTCATTAAGTCTGAACATCTTATCACACCCTCTTATTTGTACACTATCTAATTACTTTTTAAGTTTCTATATTACATAATTAAATCATTTTATTTTCAGATTAAATTTTGAGATATCTTGTGACTAAATACGTATTTAAATATAAAAAAGTAAAATTTATTTGCAGACGTGTTGTTGTTTTTTTCATTTATCCTGTCTTTGCCAAAGTCAACCAGTTTGAAGTTACTAATACAATGGTCGGTTTACAATATCATATAAAAAAAACATTTTACCATAAATAGTATTATCATTCTTATATTAAAATTGTAAAAGAGAATGGAATGGTTAAAACATACGCTAAAAGCACCAGAAATCAAACATGTAATTTGATATAACAGCACTGCTTATGTTATCTAGTACTTGCATGATAGCTTCAGTTGTAAGAGCTTACTGAAGTATTTACTAGTCAATTCACTGCAGCCTCTGTTATCCTTGTTCGATAAACATATATTATTATTATGATATGATCTACTCGCAATCTGAGGGTCGCGTGTTGGAATCCCCGTCACACCAAATATGCTCGTCCTTTCAGATGTGAGGGTTAAAAAGTAACGGTCAATACCACTATTACCAGTACAGTACAGTATTACCATGGAGGTTTAGTTCATCCAGTTAGAAATGGTTACTATTTTTATAAATAATCACAGCATTACCCTGGATGTTTAGTTTAGCCAGTTATAAATGATGACCATTTTAATACATCATCACAGGCTACAGCATTACCATGGATGAGTAGTTTCCCTAGTAAAAAATGATTACCATTTTTATAAATATCACAAGGTAGAATATTACCATGGATAATTAGTTTCTCTACTTAGAAGTGGTTACCCTTTTTATACATCATCACAGGGTACAGTATTACCATAGATGTTTAGTTTACTTAGTTAGAAATAGTTGCCATTTTTATAAATCATCACAAGTGCAGTATTACCTTGGTTGTTTGGTTTATCCAGAAGAAATTGTTACAATTTTTAAAAATCATCGCAGAAGATGGAGAGAGCCTTACCATGGATGTTTAGTTTATCCAGTTAGAAATGGTTATCATTTGTATAAACCGTTATAGAGGATCGAGAAAAGAAGGCCAGCCTTACCATGTATGTTTAATTTTACCCATTTAGAGGTAAATGTTGAAGTAGCGGTGCTGTTGACAAAACAGGTCAATTTGGCGTCCAAATCCCATCGTGAGAGGATAAATCGCAAGGTAGAAACCACATCAATACCACCTTGACTACTTGGGGTACGTAATGTTTTCATCGGCATATGTGATGTCCCATTCCACCACGTCACATCCGGTGCAGGCCTACCTCCAGAGGACTTGCATTTCACAACCATAGTGTTCCCTTCAAGAAATGGGCCAATGGTGGTTCCATTTTCAACCACTGTATTATCTACTGTTACCAGAGGTTCTGATGGATTAACTAAAAGAAAATGAGAAGAATGAGTTTGGGTAACATTGTCTGTAATCAATAAAATGCTGACAAGAATGTAATATCTTTTTGAAAAATAGTTTTATAAGCCAATTCATCATTCTTTTATATGTTAGCTATGTGTTTTGTTTGTTTGTTTTCAAATATTTGCGTACAGCTATCCAAGAACTAACTAAGCTACCCGTCCATTATTTAGAACTGAAAGAATAAATGGAATACAGCTAGTCATGTATTCCCAACCATCCTCAACTGTTAGACTTTGACTGTGTCACCTATACGACGAAACATAAATTAATCTTTTTGTTTTTTTTAATAACTATACGTGGTCGCAGGATCTACAGATTCGCAGTCTAGTAGGTTAACCATGGGACCGTATAATTGTGTATTATACGAAATATAGTATCTACGTACTTCATGAGGTACTGGGATTTGCAGTACATTCTTTTAAAACAGTGTTTTTACCTTTCATGTCTGCATCATTAGAAGTAGTGACATCAAATCAATCGATCAGTTGGTAAATAAATAGAAACGCGCATCTATTTAGAAGTCAGATAGATAGAATGATTCGATACCCTAATAGATATTTTGCTCTAGAATAATGCATTCGTGTGATTTATGATTCTCGGAGAAATGGGAATTATGACGAAAAAAACCATTTCGACTGCATTGCACTTTCTAAACAGACCATACGTAGCTTGATTGATTATACGCCATCATATATGAATAATGTTGGTTGGTCTGCATGTACTGTGTTTTAGATACTTATTAGAACACAGAAAATATTAACCCTAGTTCTATATTAAGAGGAAACCTTTTTTATTAAATCATCAGAACCAGAAAGTGCGCATGCGAGAACAAATCAAACCAATGATTGCTGAAGGAGGACGGGCCCATCTGTTTAATTTCTTAGATACAGCATGCACATAAAAATAATACCTTTTACTGCATTTATTCTCTATAAACAATCCTAAAAGTGTAATTTTCCCACCTTGATGAGAAAACGGGAGTATGTGGGGGCGACAAAAGTGTTGTCTTATAATATGCATATTTCTTAACTATTATAAAACATACCATTAAGGGCTAGGCATGGCCAGGCGAGTTAAGGCGTTCGACTCGTCATCCAAGGGTCGCGGGTTCGAATCCTTGTCGCACCAAACATGCTCGCCTTTTCAGCTGTGGGGGCATTATAATTTGATGGTTAATCCCACAATTCGTTGGTAAAAGAGTAGCCCAAGAGATGGTGATGGTTCGTGATGACTAGCTGCCTTCCTACTAGTCTTACATTACAAAATTAGGGACGGCTAGCTCAGATAGCCCTCGTGTAGCTTTGTGCGAAATACCAAACAAACATACCATTAAACACGACACAACATCGTGTTAGAAATTTAAGACGAGATGCACACGGAGAACGTATTGGTGATGTCGAGAAAACCTACTTGTAGAGAAAAATATTTTCTCAACCCAAACGAGCCGTTTTTACATATGTAAAGAACGTGTTGATTTTAACATGGATTGGAAGCAGCTTCTTTTATATGGCTACTGGACTAAAACAAAGAAAATCCGTTGATTTTAGCGTGGATTGGAAGCCTGTTTTCTTGTTTGGTTACTGGAGTAATATAAAGGAAATCATTTTATTTTAATATTTCTTCCAAGAGTCTCAGGTTTTCCTGCTGGACTACATGGTTCTAGCTATAGATATACGATTTTATTAGCGGTGTCTTTGATAACCCTAAACTGGGAGAATATATATCAGAAAACAGCCCGACAGATGTATACGAGCTATAAAACAAAACAATCAGACGGCTACACAACACATTTTGATCGTAGATAAGTTCAGAAACACGAATATTTTCGCATAACCTTTGAATTGACCTTCTGGTAAAACACTTCGGGTTCTAATTATTGGTAATGATTTCACGAATATTTATATTCAACATAATATGTGAAGTTTCCTGTTATCTTTTAGAATATTAAATGTTTTCTAAAAGGTTCTTAATGTTTATTAAAATAGAGTATAATCTCGAAGTATTGTGTTTTAATTTATTTATTCTCCTACAGGCCCGGCATGGCCAAGCGCGTTAAGGCGTGCGACTCGTAATCCGAGGGTCGCGGGTTCGCGCCCGCGTCACGTTAAACATGCTCGGCCTCCCAGCCGTGGGGGCGTATAATGTGACGGTCAATCCCACTATTCGTTGGTAAAAGAGTAGCCCAAGAGTTGGCGGTGGGTGGTGATGACTAGCTGCCTTCCCTCTAGTCTTAAACTGCTAAATTAGGGACGGCTAGCACAGATAGCCCTCGAGTAGCTTTGTGCGAAATTACAAAACAAACAAACAATTCTCCTATATTGTAATCTGGAAGTATTGTGTTTTAATTTATGTATTTTCCTATATTGTAATCTCGAAGTTGCTGTGTTTTAATTTATTTATTCTCCTATATTGTAATCTCGAAGTTGCTGTGTTTTAATTTATTTATTCTCCTGTATTATAATCTCGAAGTTGCTGTGTTTTAATTTATTTATTATCCTATATTGTAATCTGGAAGTATTGTGTTTTAACTTATTTATTCTCCTATAATTTAATCTGGAAGTTGTTGTGTTTTAATTTATTTATTCTCCTGTGTTGTAATCTGAAAGTATTGTGTTTTAATTGACTTGTTATTCTATATTGTAATCTGAAAGTTGCTGTGTTTTAATTCATTTATTCTACTATACTGGGGCAGGCAGGCATCGCCAGGAGGTTCAGGCAATTGACTCGTAATCTGAGAGTTCCGTTATACCAAATATGCTCGCCCTATTAATCGTGGGTAGTGATGACTAGCTGCCTTCCTTATAGTCTTACACTGCAAAATTAGGGACGGCTAACGTAGATGGCCCTCGAGTAGCTTTGTACGAAATTCAAAACAAACCAATCTATTATAGTGTAATCTGCTAGTACTTGTGCTTAATTTATTTATTCTTCTATAGCATACACTGTTAGTAATTTTATTTTAAACTGTTTATTCTCTTCTAGTCGTGTTTTACTACATTTATTTTCCTATAGCGTAATCTGGTGGTAGTTGTGTTTTAGTTTATTTATTCATCTATTGTGTAACATCGTAGAGTTGTGCTTTAATCTGTGTATTCTATTCTCCTGTAGATAGACCTAGTAGTAATTGTGTTTTAATTTGTTTATTCTCCTTACGTATAATTTGGAAGTAGTTTTATTTAATTTAGTTATTCTCCTATATTGTAATGTGGTAGTTGTTGTGTTCTAATATATTTATTCTCCTTTAGTGTAATGGGGTAATATGTGTTTTAATTTAATTATTTTCGTATAGTGTAACCTGGTAGTAGTTGTGTTTTAATTTGTTTATTCTTTTACAGGATGCCACCGTTAATACAGCGGTAAGTCTAAGGATTTATACGCCAAAATTAGGGATTCGATTCCCCTCGGTGGGCTCAGCAGATAGCCCGATATGGCTTTGTTATACCACACACTCTTTTACGGTGTAATATGGTAGTACTTGTGTTTTACTATATTTATTCATCTTTAGTGTAAAATACTAGTAGTTGTGTTTTAATTTTTTATTCTTCATAGTGTAATCTGAGGGGAGTTGTGTTTTAATTTATTTATTTTTCTGTAGTATAAGGTGGTAGTATTGTGTTTTGATTGATTTATTATTCTATACACTAATATTGTGGTAGTTTTGTCTTATTGTATTTATTCTCCCATAATGTAACCTGATAGTAACTATGTTTTCATTTATTTATTTTCCAGCAGTGTAATTTGGTAGAGTTGTGCTTTAATTTGTTTATTCTCCTATAGTTCAACCTGGAAATCGTTGTGTTTTAATATTTTCCTTTATTTTCTAATAGTATAACCTGGTATTACTTGTGTTTTAATATATTTATTCTCCTATACTATAATGTGGTTGTAATTGTGTTTTAACTTATTTATTTTCCAATAGTGCAATTTTGTAATAGTTGCGTTTAATGTATTTATTCTCGAAAAGTTTAACATGGTAAGAGTTATTTAATTTATTTAATATCATATAGTGTAACATTCTAGTGGTTGTGTTTTAATTTATTCATTATTCTATAGAGTAATTTGTTCGTATTTGTGTTTCAATTTATTTATTCTCCAATATGTAACAAGGTAGTAGTCGTGATTAAATAAAATTATTGTCCTATACTGTAAATCAGTAGTAGTTGTGTATTAATTTACTAATTCAACAGTGTAACGTGGTAGTAGTTTGGTTTTAGTTCATTTATTCTTCTATACTGTTAACTGATAGTACTTATTTTAATCTATCTATTCTTTAACAGTTTAAACTGATAATATTTGTGTTTCAATTTATTTATTCTCCTATATGTAACCTGGTAGTAGTTGTTTTTTTATTTATTTAATCTCTTATAGTATAACCTGGCAGAATTGTGTTTTCATTTACGTATTCTCCTATATGTAACCTGGAAGTAGTTGTTTTTTTTATTTATTTAATCTCTTATAGTAGAACCTGGCAGAATTGTGTTTTCATTTACGTATTCTCCTATATGTAACCTGGTAGTAGTTGTTTTTTTTATTTATTTAATCTCTTATAGTATAACCTGGCAGAATTGTGTTTTCATTTACGTATTCTCCTATATGTAACCTGGTAGTGGTTGTTTTTTTTATTTATTTAATCTCTTATAGTATAACCTGGCAGAATTGTGTTTTCATTTACGTATTCTCCTATATGTAACCTGGTAGTAGTTGTTTTTTTTTATTTATTTAATCTCTTATGGTATAACCTGGCAGAATTGTGTGTATTCTCCTATATGTAACCTGGTAGTAGTTATTTTTTATTTATTTAACGTATACCTGTGTTGTTCTCCTATATGTAACCTGGTAGTAGTTTTTTTTATTTATTTAATCTCTTATAGTAGAACCTGGCAGAATTGAGTTTTCATTTACGTATTCTCCAATAATGTAAACTGGTAGTAGTTGTTTTTTATTTATATAATCTCTTATGGTATAACTTGGCAGAACTGTGTTTTCATTTACGTATTCTCCTATATGTAACCTGGTAGTAGTTGTTTTTTATTTATTTAATCTCTTATGGTATAACCTGGCAGAACTGTGTTTTCATTTACGTATTCTCCTATATGTAACCTGGTAGTAGTTGTTTTTTTATTTATTTAATCTCTTATGGTATAACCTGGCAGAATTGTGTTTTCTTTTACTTATTCTCCTATATGTAACCTGGTAGTGTTATTTTTTATTTATTTAATCTCTTATAGTATAACCTATGTATTTATATTCTAATGGTGTGTGTTTAATTTATTTTTCTCCTATAATGTACGTAACTGGTAGTAGTTGATTTTTATTTATTTAATCTCTTATGGTATAACCTGGCAGAATTGTGTTTTCATTTACGTATTCTCCTATATGTAACCTGGTAGTAGTTGTTTTTTTTTATTTATTTAATCTCTTATGGTATAACCTGGCAGAATTGTGTTTTCATTTACGTATTCTCCTATATGTAACCTGGTAGTAGTTGTTTTTTTATTTATTTAATCTCTTATAGTATAACCTGGCAGAATTGTGTTTTCATTTACGTATTCTCCTATATGTAACCTGGTAGTAGTTGTTTTTTTATTTATTTAATCTCTTATGGTATAACCTGGCAGAATTGTGTTTTCATTTACGTATTCTCCTATATGTAACCTGGTAGTAGTTGTTTTTTTATTTATTTAATCTCTTATGGTATAACCTGGCAGAATTGTGTTTTCTTTTACTTATTCTCCTATATGTAACCTGGTAGTAGTTGTTTTCTTATTTATTTAATCTCTTATAGTATAACCTGGCAGAATTGTGTTTTCATTTACGTATTCTCCTATATGTAACCTGGTAGTAGTTGTTTTTTTATTTATTTAATCTCTTATGGTATAACCTGGCAGAATTGTGTTTTCATTTACGTATTCTCCTATATGTAACCTGGTAGTAGTTGTTTTTTTATTTATTTAATCTCTTATAGTATAACCTGGCAGAATTGTGTTTTCATTTACGTATACGTATTCTCCTATATGTAACCTGGTAGTAGTTATTTATTTAATCTCTTATAGTATAACCTGGCAGAATTTTTTTATTTATTTAATCTCTTATAGTATAACCTGGCAGAATTGTGTTTTCATTTACGTATTCTCCTATATGTAACCTGGTAGTAGTTGTTTTTTTATTTATTTAATCTCTTATAGTATAACCTGGCAGAATTGTGTTTTCATTTACGTATTCTCCTATATGTAACCTGGTAGTAGTTGTTTTTTTATTTATTTAATCTCTTATAGTATAACCTGGCAGAATTGTGTTTTCATTTACTTATTCTCCTATATGTAACCTGGTAGTAGTTGTTTTATTTTTTATTTATTTAATCTCTTATGGTATAACCTGGCAGAACTGTGTTTTCATTTACGTATTCTCCTATATGTAACCTGGTAGTAGTTTTTTTTTATTTATTTAATCTCTTATGGTATAACCTGGCAGAATTGTGTTTTCATTTACGTATTCTCCTATATGTAACCTGGTAGTAGTTGTTTTTTTATTTATTTAATCTCTTATAGTATAACCTGGCAGAATTGTGTTTTCATTTACGTATTCTCCTATATGTAACCTGGTAGTAGTTGTTTTTTTATTTATTTAATCTCTTATAGTATAACCTGGCAGAATTGTGTTTTCATTTACGTATTCTCCTATATGTAACCTGGTAGTAGTTGTTTTTTTATTTATTTAATCTCTTATAGTATAACCTGGCAGAATTGTGTTTTCATTTACGTATTCTCCTATATGTAACCTGTAGTAGTTGTTTTTTTTATTTATTTAATCTCTTATGGTATAACCTGGCAGAACTGTGTTTTCATTTACGTATTCTCCTATATGTAACCTGGTAGTAGTTAGTTGTTTTTTTTATTTATTTAATCTCTTATGGTATAACCTGGCAGAATTGTGTTTTCTTTTACTTATTCTCCTATATGTAACCTGGTAGTAGTTGTTTTCTTATTTATTTAATCTCTTATAGTATAACCTGGCAGAATTGTGTTTTCATTTACGTATTCTCCTATATGTAACCTGGTAGTAGTTGTTTTTTTTATTTATTTAATCTCTTATAGTATAACCTGGCAGAATTGTGTTTTCATTTACGTATTCTCCTATATGTAACCTGGTAGTGTTTGTTTTTTATTTATTTAATCTCTTATAGTATAACCTGGCAGAATGTGTTTTCATTTGTATTCTCATTTATCTCTTATAGTATAACCTGGCAGAATTGTGTATTCTCCTATATGTAACCTGGTAGTAGTTGTTTTTTTATTTATTTAATCTCTTATAGTATAACCTGGCAGAATTGTGTTTTCATTTACTATATGTAACCTGGTAGTAGTTGTTTTTTTTTATTTATTCTCTTATATGTAACCTGTGGTAGTAGTTGTTTTTTTATTTATTTAATCTCTTATGGTATAACCTGGCAGAACTGTGTTTTCATTTACGTATTCTCCTATATGTAACCTGGTAGTAGTTGTTTTTTTATTTATTTAATCTCTTATGGTATAACCTGGCAGAATTGTGTTTTCTTTTACTTATTCTCCTATATGTAACCTGGTAGTAGTTGTTTTTTTATTTATTTAATCTCTTATAGTATAACCTGGCAGAATTGTGTTTTCATTTACGTATTCTCCTATATGTAACCTGGTAGTAGTTGTTTTTTTATTTATTTAATCTCTTATAGTATAACCTGGCAGAATTGTGTTTTCATTTACGTATTCTCCTATATGTAACCTGGTAGTAGTTGTTTTTTTATTTATTTAATCTCTTATGGTATAACCTGGCAGAATTGTGTTTTCATTTACGTATTCTCCTATATGTAACCTGGTAGTAGTTGTTTTTTTATTTATTTAATCTCTTATGGTATAACCTGGCAGAATTGTGTTTTCATTTACTTATTCTCTTATATTGCAACCTGATAATGTTATAATTTAATTTATTTAATCTCCTATAGTGTAATATTCTAATGGTTGTGTGTTAAATTATTTACTCTCCAATAATGTAAACTGGTAGTAGTTGATTTTTATTTATATAATCTCTTATGGTATAACCTGGCAGAACTGTGTTTTCATTTACGTATTCTCCTATATGTAACCTGGTAGTAGTTGTTTTTTTATTTATTTAATCTCTTATGGTATAACCTGGCAGAATTGTGTTTTCTTTTACTTATTCTCCTATATGTAACCTGGTAGTAGTTGTTTTTTTATTTATTTAATCTCTTATAGTATAACCTGGCAGAATTGTGTTTTCATTTACGTATTCTCCTATATGTAACCTGGTAGTAGTTGTTTTTTTTATTTATTTAATCTCTTATGGTATAACCTGGCAGAACTGTGTTTTCATTTACGTATTCTCCTATATGTAACCTGGTAGTAGTTGTTTTTTTTTTTTTTTTATTTATTTAATCTCTTATGGTATAACCTGGCAGAATTGTGTTTTCATTTACGTATTCTCCTATATGTAACCTGGTAGTAGTTGTTTTTTTATTTATTTAATCTCTTATAGTATAACCTGGCAGAATGTTGTGTTTTTATTTACGTATTCTCCTATATGTAACCTGGTAGTAGTTGTTTTTTTATTTATTTAATCTCTTATAGTATAACCTGGCAGAATTGTGTTTTCATTTACGTATTCTCCTATATGTAACCTGGTAGTGGTTGTTTTTTTTTATTTATTTAATCTCTTATAGTATAACCTGGCAGAATTGTGTTTTCATTTACGTATTCTCCTATATGTAACCTGGTAGTAGTTGTTTTTTTATTTATTTAATCTCTTATGGTATAACCTGGCAGAATTGTGTTTTCATTTACGTATTCTCCTATATGTAACCTGGTAGTAGTTGTTTTTTTATTTATTTAATCTCTTATGGTATAACCTGGCAGAATTGTGTTTTCATTTACGTATTCTCCTATATGTAACCTGGTAGTAGTTGTTTTTTTTTTTTATTTATTTAATCTCTTATAGTATAACCTGGCAGAATTGTGTTTTCATTTACGTATTCTCCTATATGTAACCTGGTAGTAGTTGTTTTTTTTATTTATTTAATCTCTTATGGTATAACCTGGCAGAATTGTGTTTTCATTTACGTATTCTCCTATATGTAACCTGGTAGTAGTTTTTTTTTTTTTATTTATTTAATCTCTTATAGTATAACCTGGCAGAATTGTGTTTTCATTTACGTATTCTCCTATATGTAACCTGGTAGTAGTTGTTTTTTTATTTATTTAATCTCTTATGGTATAACCTGGCAGAATTGTGTTTTCATTTACGTATTCTCCTATATGTAACCTGGTAGTAGTTGTTTTTTTATTTATTTAATCTCTTATAGTATAACCTGGCAGAATTGTGTTTTCATTTACGTATTCTCCTATATGTAACCTGGTAGTAGTTGTTTTTTTATTTATTTAATCTCTTATGGTATAACCTGGCAGTATTGTGTTTTCATTTCCTTATTCTCTTATATTGCAACCTGATAATGTTATAATTTAATTTATTTAATCTCCTATAGTGTAATATTCTAATGGTTGTGTGTTAAATTATTTACTCTCCAATAATGTAAACTGGTAGTAGTTGATTTTTATTTATATAATCTCTTATGGTATAACCTGGCAGAACTGTGTTTTCATTTACGTATTCTCCTATATGTAACCTGGTAGTAGTTGTTTTTTTATTTATATAATCTCTTATGGTATAACCTGGCAGAATTGTGTTTTCTTTTACTTATTCTCCTATATGTAACCTGGTAGTAGTTGTTTTTTTATTTATTTAATCTCTTATAGTATAACCTGGCAGAATTGTGTTTTCATTTACGTATTCTCCTATATGTAACCTGGTAGTAGTTGTTTTTTTATTTATTTAATCTCTTATGGTATAACCTGGCAGAATTGTGTTTTCATTTACGTATTCTCCTATATGTAACCTGGTAGTAGTTGTTTTTTTTATTTATATAATCTCTTATGGTATAACCTGGCAGAATTGTGTTTTCATTTACGTATTCTCCTATATGTAACCTGGTAGTAGTTGTTTTTTTTTATTTATTTAATCTCTTATAGTATAACCTGGCAGAATTGTGTTTTCATTTACGTATTCTCCTATATGTAACCTGGTAGTAGTTGTTTTTTTATTTATTTAATCTCTTATAGTATAACCTGGCAGAATTGTGTTTTCATTTACGTATTCTCCTATATGTAACCTGGTAGTAGTTGTTTTTTTATTTATTTAATCTCTTATAGTATAACCTGGCAGAATTGTGTTTTCATTTACGTATTCTCCTATATGTAACCTGGTAGTAGTTGTTTTTTTTATTTATTTAATCTCTTATAGTATAACCTGGCAGAATTGTGTTTTCATTTACGTATTCTCCTATATGTAACCTGGTAGTAGTTGTTTTTTTATTTATTTAATCTCTTATGGTATAACCTGGCAGAATTGTGTTTTCATTTACGTATTCTCCTATATGTAACCTGGTAGTAGTTGTTTTTTTATTTATTTAATCTCTTATGGTATAACCTGGCAGAATTGTGTTTTCATTTACGTATTCTCCTATATGTAACCTGGTAGTGGTTGTTTTTTTTTTTATTTATTTAATCTCTTATAGTATAACCTGGCAGAATTGTGTTTTCATTTACGTATTCTAACCTGGTAGTAGTTATTTTTTTATTTATTTATATGTAACCTGGTAGTAGTAGTAGTTTTTTTTATTTATTTAATTTTATTTATTTAATCTCTTATAGTATGTGTTAATAAGGCAGAATTGTGTTTTCATTTACGTATTCTCCTATATGTAACCTTATAGTAGTAGTTGTTTTTTTATTTATTTAATCTCTTATAGTATAACCTGGCAGAATTGTGTTTTCATTTACGTATTCTCCTATATGTAACCTGGTAGTAGTTGTTTTTTTATTTATTTAATCTCTTATAGTATAACCTGGCAGAATTGTGTTTTCATTTACGTATTCTCCTATATGTAACCTGGTAGTAGTTGTTTTTTTATTTATTTAATCTCTTATAGTATAACCTGGCAGAATTGTGTTTTCATTTACGTATTCTCCTATATGTAACCTGGTAGTAGTTGTTTTTTTATTTATTTAATCTCTTATGGTATAACCTGGCAGAATTGTGTTTTCATTTTCTTATTCTCTTATATTGCAACCTGATAATGTTATAATTTAATTTATTTAATCTCTATAGTGTAATATTCTAATGGTTGTGTGTTAAATTATTTATTCTCCAATAATGTAAACTGGTAGTAGTTGTTTTTTATTTATATAATCTCTTATGGTATAACCTGGCAGAACTGTGTTTTCATTTACGTATTCTCCTATATGTAACCTGGTAGTAGTTGTTTTTTATTTATTTAATCTTATGGTACCTGGTAGTAGTTGTTTTTTTAATCTCTTATAGTATAACCTGGTAGAATGTGTAGTAGTTGTTTATTTTTTTATGGTTTACTGTGTTTTATTCTCCTATATGTAACCTGGTAGTAGTTGTTTTTTATTTATTTAATCTCTTATGGTATAACCTGGCAGAATTGTGTTTTCATTTACGTATTCTCCTATATGTAACCTGGTAGTAGTTGTTTTTTTATTTATTTAATCTCTTATAGTATAACCTGGCAGAATTGTGTTTTCATTTACGTATTCTCCTATATGTAACCTGGTAGTAGTTGTTTTTTTTATTTATTTAATCTCTTATAGTATAACCTGGCAGAATTGTGTTTTCATTTACGTATTCTCCTATATGTAACCTGGTAGTAGTTTTTTTTTTATTTATTTAATCTCTTATAGTATAACCTGGCAGAATTGTGTTTTCATTTACGTATTCTCCTATATGTAACCTGGTAGTAGTCATTTTTTTTTATTTATTTAATCTCTTATAGTATAACCTGGCAGAATTGTGTTTTCATTTACGTATTCTCCTATATGTAACCTGGTAGTAGTTGTTTTTTTATTTATTTAATCTCTTATGGTATAACCTGGCAGTATTGTGTTTTCATTTACTTATTCTCTTATATTGCAACCTGATAATGTTATAATTTAATTTATTTAATCTCCTATAGTGTAATATTCTAATGGTTGTGTGTTAAATTATTTACTCTCCAATAATGTAAACTGGTAGTAGTTGTTTTTTTATTTATATAATCTCTTATGGTATAACCTGGCAGAACTGTGTTTTCATTTACGTATTCTCCTATATGTAACCTGGTAGTAGTTGTTTTTTTTATTTATTTAATCTCTTATGGTATAACCTGGCAGAATTGTGTTTTCATTTACGTATTCTCCTATATGTAACCTGGTAGTAGTTGTTTTTTTATTTATTTAATCTCTTATAGTATAACCTGGCAGAATTGTGTTTTCATTTACGTATTCTCCTATATGTAACCTGGTAGTAGTTGTTTTTTTATTTATTTAATCTCTTATGGTATAACCTGGCAGAACTGTGTTTTCATTTACGTATTCTCCTATATGTAACCTGGTAGTAGTTGTTTTTTTTTATTTATTTAATCTCTTATGGTATAACCTGGCAGAATTGTGTTTTCATTTACGTATTCTCCTATATGTAACCTGGTAGTAGTTGTTTTTTTATTTATTTAATCTCTTATAGTATAACCTGGCAGAATTGTGTTTTCATTTACGTATTCTCCTATATGTAACCTGGTAGTAGTTGTTTTTTTATTTATTTAATCTCTTATAGTATAACCTGGCAGAATTGTGTTTTCATTTACGTATTCTCCTATATGTAACCTGGTAGTAGTTGTTTTTTTTTTTATTTATTTAATCTCTTATGGTATAACCTGGCAGAATTGTGTTTTCATTTACGTATTCTCCTATATGTAACCTGGTAGTATGTAACCTGGTTAGTTGTTTTTTATTTATTTAATCTCTTATAGTATAACCTGGCAGAATTGTGTTTTCATTTACGTATTCTCCTATATGTAACCTGGTAGTAGTTGTTTTTTTATTTATTTAATCTCTTATAGTATAACCTGGCAGAATTGTGTTTTCATTTACGTATTCTCCTATATGTAACCTGGTAGTAGTTGTTTTTTTTATTTATTTAATCTCTTATAGTATAACCTGGCAGAATTGTGTTTTCATTTACGTATTCTCCTATATGTAACCTGGTAGTAGTTGTTTTTTTTATTTATTTAATCTCTTATGGTATAACCTGGCAGTATTGTGTTTTCATTTCCTTATTCTCTTATATTGCAACCTGATAATGTTATAATTTAATTTATTTAATCTCCTATAGTGTAATATTCTAATGGTTGTGTGTTAAATTATTTACTCTCCAATAATGTAAACTGGTAGTAGTTGATTTTTATTTATATAATCTCTTATGGTATAACCTGGCAGAATGTTTTCATTTACGTATAACCTGGTAGTAGTTATTTTTTATTTATTTAATCTCTTATGGTATAACCTGTGTTTTCATTTACGTATTCTCCTATATGTAACCTGGTAGTGGTTGTTTTTTTTTTTTATTTATTTAATCTCTTATAGTATAACCTGGCAGAATTGTGTTTTCATTTACGTATTCTCCTATATGTAACCTGGTAGTAGTTGTTTTTTTTATTTATTTAATCTCTTATAGTATAACCTGGCAGAATTGTGTTTTCATTTACGTATTCTCCTATATGTAACCTGGTAGTAGTTGTAACCTGGTAGTAGTTTTTTTTATTTATTTAATCTCTTATAGTATAACCTGGCAGAATTGTGTTTTCATTTACGTATTCTCCTATATGTAACCTGGTAGTAGTTGTTTTTTTTTTATTTATTTAATCTCTTATACGGTATAACCTGGCAGAATTGTGTTTTCATTTACGTATTCTCCTATATGTAACCTGGTAGTAGTTGTTTTCTTATTTATTTAATCTCTTATAGTATAACCTGGCAGAATTGTGTTTTCATTTACGTATTCTCCTATATGTAACCTGGTAGTAGTTGTTTTTTTTATTTATTTAATCTCTTATAGTATAACCTGGCAGAATTGTGTTTTCATTTACGTATTCTCCTATATGTAACCTGGTAGTAGTTGTTTTTTTTATTTATTTAATCTCTTATGGTATAACCTGGCAGAATTGTGTTTTCATTTACGTATTCTCCTATATGTAACCTGGTAGTAGTTGTTTTTTTATTTATTTAATCTCTTATGGTATAACCTGGCAGAATTGTGTTTTCATTTACGTATTCTCCTATATGTAACCTGGTAGTAGTTGTATTCTCCTTTTTTTATTTATTTAATCTCTTATAGTATAACCTGGCAGAATTGTGTTTTAATTTACGTATTCTCCTATATGTAACCTGGTAGTGGTTGTTTTTTTTTATTTATTTAATCTCTTATAGTATAACCTGGCAGAATTGTGTTTTCATTTACGTATTCTCCTATATGTAACCTGGTAGTAGTTTTTTATTTATTTATTTAATCTCTTATAGTATAACCTGGCAGAATTGTGTTTTCATTTACGTATTCTCCTATATGTAACCTGGTAGTGTTTTTTTTTATTTATTTAATCTCTTATGGTATAACCTGGCAGTATTGTGTTTTCATTTACTTATTCTCTTATATTGCAACCTGATAATGTTATAATTTAATTTATTTAATCTCCTATAGTGTAATATTCTAATGGTTGTGTGTTAAATTATTTACTCTCCAATAATGTAAACTGGTAGTAGTTGATTTTTATTTATATAATCTCTTATGATTTTTTATTTATATAATCTCTTATGGTATAACCTGGCAGAACTGTGTTTTCATTTACGTATTCTCCTATATGTAACCTGGTAGTAGTTGTTTTTTTATTTATTTAATCTCTTATGGTATAACCTGGCAGAATTGTGTTTTCATTTACGTATTCTCCTATATGTAACCTGGTAGTAGTTGTTTTTTTTATTTATTTAATCTCTTATAGTATAACCTGGCAGAATTGTGTTTTCATTTACGTATTCTCCTATATGTAACCTGGTAGTAGTTGTTTTTTTTATTTATTTAATCTCTTATAGTATAACCTGGCAGAATTGTGTTTTCATTTACGTATTCTCCTATATGTAACCTGGTAGTAGTTGTTTTTTTTTATTTATTTAATCTCTTATAGTATAACCTGGCAGAATTGTGTTTTCATTTACGTATTCTCCTATATGTAACCTGGTAGTAGTTGTATAACCTGGCAGAATTTTTTTATTTATTTAATCTCTTATAGTATAACCTGGCAGAATTGTGTTTTCATTTACGTATTCTCATATATGTAACCTGGTAGTAGTTGTTTTTTTATTTATATAATCTCTTATGGTATAACCTGGCAGAATTGTGTGTTTTCATTTACGTATTCTCCTATGTGTAACCTGGTAGTAGTTGTTTTTTTATTTATTTAATCTCTTATAGTGTAACCTGGTAGTAGTTGTTTTTTTATTTATTTAATCTCTTATGGTATAACCTGGCAGAATTGTGTTTTCATTTACGTATTCTCCTATATGTAACCTGGTAGTAGTTGTTTTTTTATTTATTTAATCTCTTATAGTATAACCTGGCAGAATTGTGTTTTCATTTACGTATTCTCCTATATGTAACCTGGTAGTAGTTGTTTTTTTATTTATTTAATCTCTTATAGTATAACCTGGCAGAATTGTGTTTTCATTTACGTATTCTCCTATATGTAACCTGGTAGTAGTTGTTTTTTTTATTTATTTAATCTCTTATGGTATAACCTGGCAGAATTGTGTTTTCATTTACGTATTCTCTGTAACCTATATGTAACCTGGTACCTGGTAGTTGTTGTTTTTTTTTATTTATTTAATCTCTTATAGTATAACCTGGCAGAATTGTGTTTTCATTTACGTATTCTCCTATATGTAACCTGGTAGTAGTTGTTTTTTTTATTTATTTAATCTCTTATGGTATAACCTGGCAGAATTGTGTTTTCATTTACGTATTCTCCTATATGTAACCTGGTAGTAGTTGTTTTTTTATTTATTTAATCTCTTATGGTATAACCTGGCAGAATTGTGTTTTCATTTACGTATTCTCCTATATGTAACCTGGTAGTAGTTGTTTTTTTATTTATTTAATCTCTTATGGTATAACCTGGCAGAACTGTGTTTTCATTTACGTATTCTCCTATATGTAACCTGGTAGTAGTTGTTTTTTTATTTATTTAATCTCTTATGGTATAACCTGGCAGAACTGTGTTTTCATTTACGTATTCTCCTATATGTAACCTGGTAGTGGTTGTTTTTTTATTTATTTATTTAATCTCTTATACGTATTCTCCTATATAACCTGGTAACCTGGTAGTATTCTCCTATATGTAACCTGGTAGTTGTTTTTTTTTATTTATTTAATCTCTTATGGTATAACCTGGCAGAATTGTGTTTTCATTTACGTATTCTCCTATATGTAACCTGGTAGTAGTTGTTTTTTTTATTTATTTAATCTCTTATGTATAACCTGGTAGTAGTTTTTTTTTTATTTATTTAATCTCTTATAGTATAACCTGGCAGAATTGTGTTTTCATTTACGTATTCTCCTATATGTAACCTGGTAGTAGTTTTTTTTTTATTTATTTAATCTCTTATAGTATAACCTGGCAGAATTGTGTTTTCATTTACGTATTCTCCTATATGTAACCTGGTAGTAGTTGTTTTTTTATTTATTTAATCTCTTATGGTATAACCTGGCAGAATTGTGTTTTCATTTACGTATTCTCCTATATGTAACCTGGTAGTAGTTGTTTTTTTATTTATTTAATCTCTTATGGTATAACCTGGCAGTATTGTGTTTTCATTTACTTATTCTCTTATATTGCAACCTGATAATGTTATAATTTAATTTATTTAATCTCCTATAGTGTAATATTCTAATGGTTGTGTGTTAAATTATTTACTCTCCAATAATGTAAACTGGTAGTAGTTGTTTTTTATTTATATAATCTCTTATGGTATAACCTGGCAGAACTGTGTTTTCATTTACGTATTCTCCTATATGTAACCTGGTAGTAGTTGTTTTTTTATTTATTTAATCTCTTATAGTATAACCTGGCAGAATTGTGTTTTCATTTACGTATTCTCCTATATGTAACCTGGTAGTAGTTGTTTTTTTTATTTATTTAATCTCTTATAGTATAACCTGGCAGAATTGTGTTTTCATTTACGTATTCTCCTATATGTAACCTGGTAGTAGTTTGTTTTTTTATTTATTTAATCTCTTATGGTATAACCTGGCAGAATTGTGTTTTCATTTACGTATTCTCCTATATGTAACCTGGTAGTAGTTGTTTTTTTTATTTATTTAATCTCTTATAGTATAACCTGGCAGAATTGTGTTTTCATTTACGTATTCTCCTATATGTAACCTGGTAGTAGTTGTTTTTTTATTTATTTAATCTCTTATGGTATAACCTGGCAGAATTGTGTTTTCATTTACGTATTCTCCTATATGTAACCTGGTAGTAGTTGTTTTTTTATTTATTTAATCTGTTATAGTATAACCTCAGAATTGTGTTTTCATTTACGTATTCTCCTAGTATGTAACCTGGCAGAATTGTGTTTTCATTTACGTATTCTTTTTTTTATTTATTTAATCTCTTATGGTATAACCTGGCAGAATTGTGTTTTCATTTACGTATTCTCCTATATGTAACCTGGTAGTAGTTGTTTTTTTATTTATTTAATCTCTTATAGTATAACCTGGCAGAATTGTGTTTTCATTTACGTATTCTCCTATATGTAACCTGGTAGTAGTTGTTTTTTTTATTTATTTAATCTCTTATGGTATAACCTGGCAGAATTGTGTTTTCATTTACGTATTCTCCTATATGTAACCTGGAAGTAGTTATTTTTTTTTATTTATTTAATCTCTTATGGTATAACCTGGCAGAATTGTGTTTTCATTTACGTATTCTCCTATATGTAACCTGGTAGTAGTTGTTTTGTTATTTATTTAATCTCTTATAGTAGAACCTGGCAGAATTGTGTTTTAATTTATTTATTCTCCTATATGTAACCTGGTAGTAGTTGTTTTCTTATTTATTTAATCTCTTATAGTATAACCTGGCAGAATTGTGTTTTCATTTACGTATTCTCCTATATGTAACCTGGTAGTAGTTGTTTTTTTATTTATTTAATCTCTTATAGTATAACCTGGCAGAATTGTGTTTTCATTTGTTTTCATTTACGTATTCTCTCTTATATATAACCTGTAACCTGGTAGTAGTTGTTTTTTTTTATTTATTTAATCTCTTATAGTATAACCTGGCAGAATTGTGTTTTCATTTACGTATTCTCCTATATGTAACCTGGTAGTAGTTGTTTTTTTATTTATTTAATCTCTTATGGTATAACCTGGCAGAATTGTGTTTTCATTTACGTATTTCTAACCTATATGTAACCTGGTAGTATTCTCTCTATATGTGGTAGTAGTTTTTTTTATTTATTTAATCTCTTATGGTATAACCTGGCAGAATTGTGTTTTCATTTACGTATTCTCCTATATGTAACCTGGTAGTAGTTGTTTTTTTTTATTTATTTAATCTCTTATAGTATAACCTGGCAGAATTGTGTTTTCATTTACGTATTCTCCTATATGTAACCTGGTAGTAGTTGTTTTTTTATTTATTTAATCTCTTATAGTATAACCTGGCAGAATTGTGTTTTCATTTACGTATTCTCCTATATGTAACCTCCTATAGTAGTAGTAGTTTTTTTATTTATTTAATCTCTTATAGTATAACCTGGCAGAATTGTGTTTTCATTTACGTATTCTCCTATATGTAACCTGGTAGTAGTTGTTTTTTTTTATTTATTTAATCTCTTATGGTATAACCTGGCAGAATTGTGTTTTCATTTACTTATTCTCTTATATTGCAACCTGATAATGTTATAATTTAATTTATTTAATCTCCTATAGTGTAATATTCTAATGGTTGTGTGTTAAATTATTTATTCTCCAATAATGTAAACTGGTAGTAGTTGTTTTTTATTTATATAATCTCTTATGGTATATGTGTTTTATACGTACCTGGCAGAACTGTGTTTTCATTTACGTATTCTCCTATATGTAACCTGGTAGTAGTTGTTTTTTTTATTTATTTAATCTCTTATAGTATAACCTGGCAGAATTGTGTTTTCATTTACGTATTCTCCTATATGTAACCTGGTAGTAGTTGTTTTTTTATTTATTTAATCTCTTATAGTATAACCTGGCAGAATTGTGTTTTCATTTACGTATTCTCCTATATGTAACCTGGTAGTAGTTTTTTTTATTTTTTATTTATTTAATCTCTTATGGTATAACCTGGCAGAATTGTGTTTTCATTTACGTATTCTCCTATATGTAACCTGGTAGTAGTGGTAGTTTTTTTTATTTATTTAATCTCTTATAGTATAACCTGGCAGAATTGTGTTTTCATTTACGTATTCTCCTATATGTAACCTGGTAGTAGTTGTTTTTTTATTTATTTAATCTCTTATAGTATAACCTGGCAGAATTGTGTTTTCATTTACGTATTCTCCTATATGTAACCTGGTAGTAGTTGTTTTTTTTTTTTTTATTTATTTAATCTCTTATGGTATAACCTGGCAGAATTGTGTTTTCATTTACTAGTATTCTAATTTATATGTCTAACCTGGTATAATGTTATTTTTATTTATTAATCTCTTATGGTATAACCTGGCAGAATTGTGTTTTCATTTACGTATTCTCCTATATGTTGTGTGTTGTTTTATTTATTTATTTATCTCTTATAGTATTCTCAATAATGTAACCTGGTAGTAGTTGTTTTTTTTATTTATTTAATCTCTTATGGTATAACCTGGCAGAATTGTGTTTCATTTACGTATTCTCCTATATGTTAGTTGTTTTTTTATTTATTTAATCTCTTATGGTATAACCTGGCAGAATTGTGTTTTCATTTACGTATTCTCCTATATGTAACCTGGTAGTAGTTGTTTTTTTTATTTATTTAATCTCTTATAGTATAACCTGGCAGAATTGTGTTTTCATTTACGTATTCTCCTATATGTAACCTGGTAGTAGTTGTTTTTTTTTTTTATTTATTTAATCTCTTATGGTATAACCTGGCAGAATATGTGGCAGTAACCTGGTGTGTTGTTTTTTTATTTATTAATCTCTTATGGTATAACCTGGCAGAATTGTGTTTTCATTTACGTATTCTCCTATTTAACCTGATAATGTTATAATTTAATTTATTTAATCTCCTATAGGTAATGTTGTGTGTTAAATTATTTATTTCTATGGTATAACCTGGCAGAATTGTGTTTTCATTTACGTATATGTAACCTGGTAGTAGTTGTTTTTTTATTTATTTAATCTCTTATAGTATAACCTGGCAGAATTGTGTTTTCATTTATTTATTCTCCTATATGTAACCTGGTAGTAGTTGTATTTTTTTATTTATTTAATCTCTTATAGTATAACCTGGCAGAATTGTGTTTTCATTTACGTATTCTCCTATATGTAACCTGGTAGTAGTTTTTTTTTTATTTATTTAATCTCTTATAGTATAACCTGGCAGAATTGTGTTTTCATTTACGTATTCTCCTATATGTAACCTGGTAGTGGTTGTTTTTTTTATTTATTTAATCTCTTATAGTATAACCTGGCAGAATTGTGTTTTCATTTACGTATTCTCCTATATGTAACCTGGTAGTAGTTGTTTTTTTATTTATTTAATCTCTTATGGTATAACCTGGCAGAATTGTGTTTTCATTTACGTATTCTCTATATGTAACCTGGTAGTATGTAATCTCTGGTAGTATTGTTGGTAGTAGTTGTTTTTTATTTATTTAATCTCTTATGGTATAACCTGGCAGAATTGTGTTTTCATTTACGTATTCTCCTATATGTAACCTGGTAGTAGTTTTTTTTTATTTATTTAATCTCTTATAGTATAACCTGGCAGAACTGTGTTTTCATTTACGTATTCTCCTATATGTAACCTGGTAGTAGTTGTTTTTTTTTATTTATTTAATCTCTTATGGTATAACCTGGCAGAATTGTGTTTTCATTTACGTATTCTCCTATATGTAACCTGGTAGTAGTTGTTTTTTTATTTATTTAATCTCTTATGGTATAACCTGGCAGAATTGTGTTTTCATTTACGTATTCTCCTATATGTAACCTGGTAGTAGTTGTTTTTTTATTTATTTAATCTCTTATGGTATAACCTGGCAGAATTGTGTTTTCATTTACGTATTCTCCTATATGTAACCTGGTAGTAGTTGTTTTTTTTATTTATTTAATCTCTTATGGTATAACCTGGCAGAATTGTGTTTTCCTTTACTTATTCTCCTATATGTAACCTGGTAGTAGTTGTTTTTTTTTTTTATTTTACTTATATTCTGGCAGAATTGTGTTTTCTATATGTAACCTGGTAGTAGTTGTTTTTTTTATTTATTTAATCTCTTATTATATAACCTGGCAGAATTGTGTTTTCATTTACGTATTCTCCTATATGTAACCTGGTAGTAGTTGTTTTTTTATTTATTTAATCTCTTATGGTATAAACTGGCAGAATTGTGTTTTCATTTTCTTATTCTCTTATATTGCAACCTGATAATGTTATAATTTAATTTATTTAATCTCCTATAGTGTAATATTCTAATGGTTGTGTGTTTTTTATTTATTAATCTCTCCTGGCAGAATAATGTAAACCTGGTAGTAGTTGTTTTTTTATTTATTTAATCTCTTATGGTATAACCTGGCAGAATTGTGTTTTCATTTACGTATTCTCCTATATGTAACCTGGTAGTAGTTGTTTTTTATTTATTTAATCTTTTATAGTATAACCTGGCAGAATTGTGTTTTCATTTACGTATTCTCCTATATGTAACCTGGTAGTAGTTGTTTTTTTATTTATTTAATCTCTTATGGTATAACCTGGCAGAATTGTGTTTTCATTTACGTATTCTCCTATATGTAACCTGGTAGTAGTTGTTTTTTTTATTTATTTAATCTCTTATAGTATAACCTGGCATAATTGTTTTTTATTTACGTATTCTCCTATATGTAACCTGGTAGTGGTTGTTTTTATTTATTTATTTAATCTCTTATAGTATAACCTGGCAGAATTGTGTTTTCATTTACGTATTCTCCTATATGTAACCTGGTAGTAGTTGTTTTTTTATTTATTTAATCTCTTATGGTATAACCTGGCATGAACCTTGTGTTTTCATTTACATTTATTCTCCTATATGTAACCTGGTAGTAGTTGTTTTTTTTATTTATTTAATCTCTTATAGTATAACCTGGCAGAATTGTGTTTTCATTTACGTATTCTCCTATATGTAACCTGGTAGTAGTTGTTTTCATTTACGTATTTTTTTTATTTATTTAATCTCTTATAGTATAACCTGGCAGAATTGTGTTTTCATTTAATTATTCTCCTATATGTAACCTGGTAGTAGTGTTTTATTTATTTATTTAATCTCTATAGTTGTATTGGTGTGTTTTCCTCAAATATATGTAACCTGGTAGTAGTTGTTTTTTTTTATTTATTTAATCTCTTATGGTATAACCTGGCAGAATTGTGTTTTCATTTACGTATTCTCCTATATGTAACCTGGTAGTAGTTTTTTTTTTTTATTTATTTAATCTCTTATGGTATAACCTGGCAGAATTGTGTTTTCATTTACGTATTCTCCTATATGTAACCTGGTAGTAGTTGTTTTTTTATTTATTTAATCTCTTATAGTATAACCTGGCAGAATTGTGTTTTCATTTACGTATTCTCCTATATGTAACCTGGTAGTAGTTGTTTTTTTTATTTATTTAATCTCTTATATGGTATAACCTGGCAGAATTGTGTTTTCATTTACGTATTCTCCTATATGTAACCTGGTAGTAGTTTTTTTTATTTATTTAATCTCTTATAGTATAACCTGGCAGAATTGTGTTTTCATTTACGTATTCTCCTATATGTAACCTGGTAGTAGTTGTTTTTTTATTTATTTAATCTCTTATGGTATAACCTGGCAGAATTGTGTTTTCATTTACGTATTCTCCTATATGTAACCTGGTAGTGGTTGTTTTTTTTTTATTTATTTAATCTCTTATAGTATAACCTGGCAGAATTGTGTTTTCATTTACGTATTCTCCTATATGTAACCTGGTAGTAGTTGTTTTTTTTTATTTATTTAATCTCTTATGGTATAACCTGGCAGAATTGTGTTTTCATTTACGTATTCTCCTATATGTAACCTGGTAGTAGTTGTTTTATTTATTTATTTAATCTCTTATGGTATAACCTGGCAGAATTGTGTTTTCATTTACGTATTCTCCTATATGTAACCTGGTAGTAGTTGTTTTTTTATTTATTTAATCTCTTATGGTATAACCTGGCAGAATTGTGTTTTCATTTACGTATTCTCCTATATGTAACCTGGTAGTAGTTGTTTTTTTTATTTATTTAATCTCTTATGGTATAACCTGGCAGAATTGTGTTTTCATTTACGTATTCTCCTATATGTAACCTGGTAGTAGTTGTTTTTTTATTTATTTAATCTCTTATGGTATAACCTGGCAGAATTGTGTTTTCATTTACGTATTCTCCTATATGTAACCTGGTAGTAGTTGTTTTTTTATTTATTTAATCTCTTATAGTATAACCTGGCAGAATTGTGTTTTCATTTACGTATTCTCCTATATGTAACCTGGTAGTAGTTGTTTTTTTTTATTTATTTAATCTCTTATAGTATAACCTGGCAGAATTGTGTTTTCATTTACGTATTCTCCTATATGTAACCTGGTAGTAGTTGTTTTTTTATTTATTTAATCTCTTATGGTATAACCTGGCAGAATTGTGTTTTCATTTACGTATTCTCCTATATGTAACCTGGTAGTAGTTGTTTTTTTATTTATTTAATCTCTTATGGTATAACCTGGCAGAATTGTGTTTTCATTTACGTATTCTCCTATATGTAACCTGGTAGTAGTTGTTCTTTTTTTATTTATTTAATCTCTTATAGTATAACCTGGCAGAATTGTGTTTTCATTTACGTATTCTCCTATATGTAACCTGGTAGTAGTTGTTTTTATTTATTTAATCTCTTATAGTATAACCTGGCAGAATTGTGTTTTCATTTACGTATTCTCCTATATGTAACCTGGTAGTAGTTGTTTTTTTATTTATTTAATCTCTTATGGTATAACCTGGCAGAATTGTGTTTTCATTTACGTATTCTCCTATATGTAACCTGGTAGTAGTTGTTTTTTTATTTATTTAATCTCTTATAGTATAACCTGGCAGAATTGTGTTTTCATTTACGTATTCTCCTATATGTAACCTGGTAGTAGTTGTTTTTTTATTTATTTAATCTCTTATGGTATAACCTGGCAGAACTGTGTTTTCATTTACGTATTCTCCTATATGTAACCTGGTAGTAGTTGTTTTTTTATTTATTTAATCTCTTATAGTATAACCTGGCAGAATTGTGTTTTCATTTACGTATTCTCCTATATGTAACCTGGTAGTAGTTGTTTTTTTATTTATTTAATCTCTTATAGTATAACCTGGCAGAATTGTGTTTTCATTTACGTATTCTCCTATATGTAACCTGGTAGTAGTTGTTGTTTTTTTTTATTTATTTAATCTCTTATAGTATAACCTGGCAGAATTGTGTTTTCATTTACGTATTCTCCTATATGTAACCTGGTAGTAGTTGTTTTTTTATTTATTTAATCTCTTATGGTATAACCTGGCAGAATTGTGTTTTCATTTACGTATTCTCCTATATGTAACCTGGTAGTAGTTGTTTTTTATTTATTTAATCTCTTATAGTATAACCTGGCAGAATTGTGTTTTCATTTACGTATTCTCCTATATGTAACCTGGTAGTAGTTGTTTTTTTTTATTTATTTAATCTCTTATAGTATAACCTGGCAGAATTGTGTTTTCATTTACGTATTCTCCTATATGTAACCTGGTAGTAGTTGTTTTTTTATTTATTTAATCTCTTATGGTATAACCTGGCAGAATTGTGTTTTCATTTACGTATTCTCCTATATGTAACCTGGTAGTAGTTGTTTTTTTTATTTA